>NC_136485.1:173456960-173459460 GCF_053919585.1 Euprymna scolopes | reverse complement strand
ACAATAACGAAAACAGCAATTCCCATTTTTAGTTTTCATTAGACAATATGATTTATCTCTCTTGAATGGCTACCTTATACTACAAAAATATAAAATATCAAGGGCCAACGGGTAGACTAGTCATATATATATATATATATATATATATATATATATATATATATATGTGTGTGTGTGTGTGTGTGTGTGTGTGTGTGTGTGTGTGTGTGCGCGCGCGTGTGTCTGTATGTGTGCCTGTGTATATATGTGTGTGTATTCATATATAGTTTTCATATATATATATATATATATATATATATATATATATATATATATATATATGATAAAAATAATGGAAATAGTATTCCGACAAAACAGAGAAATAAAAAGGAACACACCGTATTATGTGTTCATCAACTTTTCGTCTTTATTTCGTCCAGAGGAAGTCTCGAAATTAAGACGAAACGTTGATGAACACATAATACGGTTTGTTCCTTTTTATTTCTCTCTCTCTATATATATAAATATATATTTATATATATTTATATATAGAAATTCAATTGAAAATGTTACAAATACTTATGGGGTACTTTTATTGGGATAAAGAGAGTGAAGGAAAAAATCAAGCAAATTAAAATATCAATATAATAACGCACTAGGAAAGTTTTATGAATTTATTAAATTATTAAAAAAATCCAAAAAATTATAACAATTTAAATGTTTTTAATTGTCAAAATCTAAATATTTTTTAAAAATTGAAAAAATTAAAAAATTTTCTCATAAGAATACTTACTTATAAAATACAACTAAAGCTAGAAAAATTAAGTAAGAAGGAAATAATAAAAATAAAACAATAAACATGTTTATTTATTAGCCGGATGTTGTTTGATCCTGCGAGGATCATTATAGTTCATTGATCTCTTCACCTTAGCGTATTATTAGAACCCCAGACACAAATTACCCTTTAAATTACACACACACACATTAATATATATATATATATATATATATATATATATATATATATATATATATTTCTGTAGAAATATATTTTTTCTTATTATGGATCAATCCTTATATAAAAAGCTCAATGTGATTACAGAGCAATATATAAAATAAATGACAAACATTTTTATTCCAAAATCCATGATGTTGACAATCTTATAGTTTATTCCTTTTACATCAGTTGATTTAAAGGAGTAAACTATAAGATTGTCAACATCATGAATTTTTAATATAAATTTTTGTAATTATATATATATATATATATATATATATATATATATATATATATATCCTATGAAGAATCCATTACTGGATGAAACACAGAATATTCAGTGTAGCTTAATCGCCATATATATTTTATAAATTACTAACTAGCTCTACCTACGTATTGAGCACTTTTGAAGTAAATGCTTAAAGTTTACGCATAAATCTATACTTTCGTATATTAATATTATGTGAGTAAATGAAGTAATTATATATATATATATATATATATATATATATATATATATATATATATATATATATATATATATATATATATGAGTATAGACAAATTTACATGGTGGCGATAAAGGGCATGCCGATTCTTCAGGCAAATGGTCGGTCAAGACAATAAGTCCTTGACAGGCTCCTTTATAAAGTTTGTCGCCCGGTTCTTAAATGAAAGATAAGAAAACTATTTGTTTAAAATATAAACCATGTAAAAATTTAGGGGGGGGAGCTATGTGATATCTAAACTCCAAACATTGAAGGTGAAAGAATAAAAAGACCAGGACAAAAGAAAAGGGAAGAAAAACATCCGGTGTGATCGTGATTGTCGGTTTAAGTGGAGAGGAAAAGAGTAAATATCGAAATCATAAGACATAGATGGAGCTGTCAAAACAAGAAATTTGCCATGAAAAACTAGTTGAGTAAAAAGATAGAAGAATCTGGAGAAACACATTTTATTTGTATATGGAATATACTAGCAACATCCAATGCAGTACATACATACACACATACACACACACACACACACATATATATATAGATTTACATATGCTTACACACATACATGTACACACACACATATATATATATATATATCTTAGCATTTTAAATTTACTGAAAATGCTCTCGAATGAAAATTCAGTGTGCAAAATTTGTAAACTATTGTTCTTATTAAGGAAATCAGTTGTCTCGCGGCCATCTTGCCTGTTTCACGGCCGAGAAAATTGGGGGGGGGAGGCTTAAACGAAAAAGGGTTAAAAAAAAAAAGGACAGAGAAACTATGTGAAAATATGTGAAAAAAATAAAATATTCATCAAGGTATTTTTCTGCCCATATTTCAAAATAATCTCGTCAAATTTGGATAAACTTTAAGCGGTGATGGAGTTATCTGTCCTAGCTATTGCGCCACCTCCTCCTCAGCAGTGAAACAGGGCTTTTGTTTACTTTGCCCTCCCTGTTGTTCTGCGATACTGTGAACATGGCGGTGTATGTAAAAAAAAAAAGATTTCCACGACAATTATAA
>NC_136485.1:173436960-173451960 GCF_053919585.1 Euprymna scolopes | reverse complement strand
GCTTGGATGAACGTCCATCAATAACAACGTGGATGGTTCTACTGCCTAAGAAAGATCTAATTATATTTAGTATATGTCAAGTTATCCCGTACGATTCAAGTTTTATAGTAGCCATTTGTGCCAGACTTTGTCAAAGGCCTTGAATATATCAAGGGCTACTGCGCTATCTTCGCTCGCCTTATCTAGTCCATGGTATATGCGTTCAGAGATGACTGTTGAAATATCTGCAGTAGAACATTGCCTAAACCTGTGCAGTCTGTCAAAAGAAATTTTCTTCTGCAAGTAAAGGACAAGTGCATTATTTATTAAGGTCTCAAAGATTTTAGCGAAGAGTGGAAGGAGACTGATAGGGCGATAATTAAGAGGATCGGTCGTTTCCACAAAATTCTTGTACACTGGTAACAGAGATGCCATCTTTAAGCTATTAGGGAACAATATTCAGTCAGGCATTTATTGTAGAGCTTAAAAAGTACGGGGACTAGCTCGGCTGAGCATTTCTTAATTAGTATAGCAGGGATGAGATCAAGCTCACACGCGTTGGAGTTGTCTTAGTCGTTTATGATATCGCAGACCTAAGAGGGGGTGATTATTACATAATCTAGTGTGGCTTCAGTCCGCATAAGGACATTTGGGAGGGAGATTTTATGAAGTAGGGGCTTCTATCGGGGGCATAAGTTGCAGAAGTATTATGAAGGGAGTTGAGTAGCAAGACGCCTGTTCACATTACACTTGAACTTCTGCATGTCAGTACAGTTGGGAAAGCAGAATCCCACAAGAGAGTTCCAAATCCTGGCAGTTCTGGGGAAGAAACTATTAGAGTAGAAGGCTTTCTTACACCTAGGGATTTCTACTGTAAAAGGGTGGGATTTAGTTGCTTGTCAGGTTTGTCGGGGGTAGTCACGTCGAGGGGGTACAAATGCTTGTAGTTCGTCAGGTCATTCACCATTAAAGTACTGGTAGAACAGGCAGAGGATGCAACATTTCGTCGATGGGGCAGAGACTGAAGTTTAGATGACAGTTCAGGACCTATCAGATTCGCGACTGTCTTTGGAACCCTGTCAATGATTGAGAGACAAGTAGCAGATGCACCAGCCCAAATGTGGCAACAGTACTCCATACATGGGCGAATGGTGGCCTTATAGGGATACATGATACTATCAGGCCTAAGTATCTTTCTAGCACGATAGAGAGAGCCCAACTTCTTTGCAGCAACCTTGGCAATGCTCTCAATGTATCTATTCCAGTTCATGTTCCCTGTAAACGTTAGGCCGAGGAGTTTAAAGGAAGTACTTTCAGGTAATATGTTTTGGGCCATTGCTATAGGTGGTAGAGAAGGTTTCTTGTAATTATTGAAGGAAACAAGCTTAGTCTTGGCAGCATTGAATGTGGCCATCCATTTTTGCCGCATTCCACTACAGATTGGAGGTAATCCTCTAGTTGTTAGATGGCTCTAGGGTGGAGTTGAAGGCGAATCGTCAGGCAAGCTGTTCTGTCGTTTCGATTGCCGTGCATGCGACCTTCTGGTTGTTAGGTAGTGGAGAAATTTCTGATTGGCCTTGATTACCTACATTATTATATGTTTTTCAGACATTACGAGTTCCTATCTTTTGTCATTTAATGCGTTCCCTGATTATTTCAGCTTGCTTTCTTATGGCTGTCGCTATTTCTCTCGTACGCTGATTTCTAGCATTAAATAATTATTTGCCTATTTCAATTTGGTTTATGGCGTTCGACTCGGCAGAATGTATGCTGTCTTTGTGCAATGGCAGTTACACAATCCGTAGTGAACTATGGCACGAGTGGGACTTGCTATAATACTTCCGTGTAGGAACATGTGCTTCATTGCTCGCTTTGCACCATTCAGTTGTCTCATTCGCACACTGTTCAGCAGGAAAATAGAAGATATCGGTTTATAAGGCATATCTGATGTGTTCGCTGGTGGCTTCGCCGTCATCCCTTTCGTAGTACCTTGTTGCTTTGAGCAATGGCTCCTCACATTGGGGTAGGGATTAACATTTGATGTAAACTGATAGCACTAGGTGGTCTGCATTTCCAAGTGGACTGTGGGCATTAGTGACAGCCTTCTACTCCGATAGTTTCTTCCCCAGAATTGCTAGACTTTTAAACTCCCATCCATGATCTTGCTTTCCCAACTATACTGACATGCAGAAGTTGAATTGGGATGTGAAAAGACAACTTGCTGCTCATCTCCCTTCATAATATTCCTGCAACTTACGTTCCAAATAGTAGCCCCCTACTTCAAAATGACACTATGCCTTGTTTGGGGTGAAAATTGAATTTTAAAAAATCCTCGTATACTGTGGTGAGGAATAAGTCTAGACGTGCAGCCTGCTCGTGTTAACGATCTGGTAGGTCGGTTAGGTACTTTACTGTTTGTGTGAGGGAAGAGGCTATAGAGAAGTTATAAGTAGAGCGTCCAGCTGCATCTGTGCAACCTGAGAAATCATGACAATTTTTATGGTGGACATTAAAGTCACAAAACACATGTATTTCGCCGTTACTATCCAAGGAGAGTGCTACATTTATACTATATGGGCAATTAAGGTACAATCTTGACTTGAGAGAGAACGGCAGAGAAAATATAAGTAACTAACGCAGTGGTGAAAGACTAGTTGAAAGCACATAAAATCCTGGTCATCCAATTCAAGACGTTGCTCTCTAGATAAAGGAACGGTGCTACGAATATAAGCTTTAAGCTCGTTCATATATCGACCCGAGTCCTTAAGGCAAAAAGGGTAATCCTCTCTTGTTAAAGAAGTTAAAAGCGATTGAGGAGTCTAAGTTTGTTCATTAATGCTAAAATAACCGAGGTGTTTAGGAAGAGGTAAGACTCTACATCATCAAGATTATTCTTAGCTCACGGATAGTTTTGAAAACGAGATTCAAGGTAGGGGGTGAATTGGTTTTGTTTGGGTCGTTGTCTGATTTGATCGTGATCTGTTTGGGTTGTTATTTAATTTAAGTTTAGGGAAGAGTGTTGAGCAAAGAGGATCAGTTTTGACGTCAATTATACACACACAGTAGTCTATTAGCCGAGTTCTTCCTAAAAAGTTGCGGTCTTGTAAAAGCCTGCCAGAGATAGCATCACGATCTCCTTCCATATGCGATATGGCATTGCAACTATCTTGATATTATATAACTGATGATAGAGCAGCCGCTCTAAACGTTACCAAGAGTAAGGGTCCCTGTACTATCAGTTGAAAACAGCAGCCGGACAAATTGTCAATCAGATACCTATAATCTTTCAGAGAAGACGGCCAAACCAGCCGAGTGAGCATAAGTAACATTCAAGCGAGCCCAATTTGCTCAGATTCTGAGAGAAATTGAGATTAAGGATTATGAAAACGGCGTTTAATGTCCTAATCAGGGGGCAAGGCCAAGCACAAGGTGGCTCTGGTGAGCCCCTGGGATTGTACCTCTACACCTGGCTAATAAAGAAAGAGTGTGAAAGCTGACGTTAGGCAAGGCCTATCTACTACTTAAGTAATTTAGGTTTGCAAACCTGGGAATTTGTTCGGGTCACCAGCTCTTGAAAGCTTGTCGACCATGAATGAGCAGGACGCTCTCCCCCAGTTTTAGTAGCAGTTTTCCTTCTCTTAGATAGATTATTTGACTGGATCTATGCGTTCCGTACACTGAAAGAGGAAACCATTCACCTGGATTCTACACCAGGTGTTTTGTGCGCCCCCGCATGGATGAAAATGTTGAGTATCTGACTTTAAAGTTTTATTCTAATTCTGAATAAATAAGCGTAGAATTGGAGATTTTTACTTAAGAAGGAATCCTAAGTATTGTTAGAGAACCAATGTGTTTTAGTTTGTTTGGAAATAAATGATAGGATAATTATAATAAGTACTTAGGTATGTAAGAAAATACAAAACAAAAAACAAAAGAAATGATGGGATTAGTTTTACATATAAGGGTTACACATAACACGGATAGATAGATGTACTTAACTTGGTGTCATTCGAACAACCTATGTAGGTCTAGGCAAAAGACCTGTGTCTCCACGTGCAAAGATTACCACCTATTTGAGAGCAGTAAGAGGAAGGGAGGGGAGCTGCTCTAAGAGCCAAATATGTGCTTTGAAAGACGGCCGGTGGATTTAAGACATCACTTCTTGTATTTAATTGGAACAGTATAATTTTCTATTTCTGCATTTATATTATAAAACATACATAGTTAATTTTCAATGGTGCTGAATGCTAGGAAATAGATGAGTATTTCAAATTTTTCTATTGTATCTATACATATATTGCTAACGTAAACAAGATGAGACGTGAGACGGAAATCTGGAAAAATAGGGAATCAAGCGAGTAGATAGCACAAAATATGAAAATAGAATAAAACTAATAAAATAAAATAAATTAAAATAGTTTTTTAGTTATATGATTATAAAAGACGGATTTAGACGGTTAAAAATTGTTATTAGTTTAGTAGTATAGGAATAGTAAAATGTTTAATTATGATTCAAAATGGTATTCGAATTTAATATTTAGTTCTAAATCAAGAACTCTGTATCGTTCAGCTCACAAATTAGAAGAATATAAGGAGTATCTAGTAATTTAGTTTTATGTTATTGTATAATGAATATTAATATTTAATAAATATCATTACACATATAAACATATACAATTTCAATCTATGCTATTAAAGAATTCAGATATTAAGTATTATACTAAAAGTTCTGCTTGAGTCTAAGTTAAAAGATGCAAGTCCTTACAAAATTACATTATCGTATTTTATTGTAACAACATGGAAAGCATACTCACTATTTTTTTAATTAATTTAGATAGGCACATTAGTTAATATTACTAATACATTAATAAAATACTAACTAAGTATTCTACCTTATATAAATCTAAATAAACCTTTTTTATGGAGGAAAATATCAGTAGGTTCCCCTCTCACTAGTACTTCTAAGAAAGGCAAAAAGACACAAGATGGATAACAGATTACATTATATATTCCTTCTTGGCAGTACTTCGCAAACGAAGATTCTATGTCGACTGCAGACACACTTGTGGCTGAAGAGTCCGATGCCGGACAAGCAGGTTTGGCCACAGCGGCTGTAGTCAGAAGTCACGTCAGGTGTTGCTGATGAGGTTTCCCAAACCTTTCTCCTGCAGCGCTTCTCCCACAGGTTCTCTGTGCGGGAGATCTCAAAGGAGGCGACTACCTGGTGGACAGTACGTCGTTAGGTAACACTGTCAGCAGCGAGAGTAGACCACTTGAGGTGATACAATGGTGCAGTTACCGAGAGACTTCTTCAGAGAGTCTTAATATATTTTCTTCGGTGCCCCTCTGTCACGGCAGCTATTAGAAAGTTCGCCATATAGTACTATCTTGGGCAGGCGATGATTCTCCATTTTGGAAACCTGCCCGACCCAGCGTAGCTGTGACTTCAGTAGCATGGCATCGATGCTGGTGACATAGTCAATCCAGTGTACGTTGAGAATGGTGCAGACACAGCGCTGATAAAAACGATCGAGGAGTCATAATTGATGATGGTAAATTGTCCAGGACTATGAGCTGTACAAGATGGTGGAGAGTACTACGGCTCTGTACACACTGATTTTTGTGCAATTTTTTAAGTGTCTATTTTCACGACTCTGTTGTACAATCTGACAAAAACACTGTTAGCTTTGGCCAGTGTATTGTCTATTTCTCTGTCGAGTTTGGCATCTGATGTGGTGGTACACCCCAGGTAGGTAAACTGGTGAACGGTCTTTAGCTTAGTCTCGCCAATGGTGATATATGGGGAGGGCGATACTCTACCTAGGGAGCTGGTTGGTGGAGAACTTCCGTCTTTTTCAAGCTGACCTCGATTCACAAGATGAATAACAGATTACATGTATATGTATATATATATATATATATATATATATATATATATATATATATATATATATATATATATACATATATGCTCCTAACAATATATATATGTATATATATATATATGTATATATATATATATATATATATATATATATATATATATATATATATATATATTGTTAGGAGTACATTCTTCAACCAGAAGCTATTATACATTCAATAAAACAAAATCAAATAAAACTACAAATAATAAAGGCAAATCAATATGGCATCCGGACAGTTCCTCACCGTCCATAAAGTCCACAGCTTTCCCCTGTGACTTTTGCATCTAATAAAAACTAAATAATAAATAAGTTAAATCAATAATTAGTATTAACATCTGCATTTAATAAATAAATATATATCGCAAATTCACAACTTATCTGCTAGCAGTAGCCATCTTCAATAGATAATCGTTAGGGATCGACTTAGCTTGGAATAATGGGGTTGTTTTATTTTTTATTTTATTTTTTATTATTATTACAACAGTAGAGTGAACATCAAAATATTAACATTTTATAACGGAAATTATCCTACAACTGAAGTAGAACTGGTGCTCAAATGTTTACTAAGGAGAGATATATGTGTGTATGTGTGCGTGAGAATGTGTGTTGGTATGTTGATGATACATTCCATGGTTACATATATAGCATTAACTGTACTCACCGCTTGGCAGAATTTCGATAAAATTAATGATCTAAGATAAGAAAAACAACAACACCAATGTAACGCAAAGCTAAGTTAGTTTATAAATTAAATCTCCACTGAGAGTAAGAGTTATTTAATAAAGTCCGAAATGGGACACCAACGACAAGACGTTTTTAATTGATGCACAAACTAAAGCTTATTCGAGTCATTATTCTAGTCATGCTGACTTTGTTTATCCCAATACAAGTCAAATGAATCGCGTTGTTTAAGGGAATTACTACCGTAAACAATACAGTGTGATACACGATAAGCTGTATGATTATAATTCTAATGTTTACTATACGTTACGCTTCTAAGGGGGGGGATATATACTAATCTACATAAAATGTTCTTATAAAAAAAACTAATAAAAATATAATGTTGTTCAGAGCAAATAATGGAGTTGTTTTATTTTTTTAAATTATTTTTTATAATTACAGCTGCGAATTCAAAACAAAAATATAAACATTTTACAACGAAAACTATCTCACAACTGAAGAAAAACGTCAGTACACATTGAACTGTTTTCCTACAGCATGTCTCGAAAATAAACTGTTTACGTAACAAGCACCTGTTTCAAATTATCTAATGGGATGAAATAATGGGTTTACTGTAATGTAACAAAGATACTGCCATTTTTTCCCTTCTCTAAAACTCTGTTGAAAATTCTAAGAACAATGGCGCATATGGTGTAGGGTTGAAGCATCAACATCCCGAACTTGAGTTTTTACTTAGTAATTTAGTTTTTATGTTACCAGTTCTTGCAGACCACAAAGGTCCGTGATTTAATGGCTAAAGTAATAACGCAGTCCTATGTTACATTCTTATGAAGTCTGAAGATTCAATCTTACACAGGTGAGAATAGGAATACAAATGCAAATTACTTCAACTAGGTCATGGCTTACAGATCGGTGGCAATCTATCCTCGTGCATAAAAAAAAAAGGTTTCCGTTCGAAATTTCATGTAGATTATCGAGTTTGATAGCAATACTCTTAATTTTGAAGAACAAGGTCAGAGGTTACTTCGGCCGAAACGTTGTAATAATGGCTCGTAAAAGGTGAACAACAATTAGAATTATCCAAATAACGTAAATTATCAATGTAATGATGTTAATCATCTTGCAGGTGTAATAAATAGTAGCGACAAAACGATTATGACGAAGGTTTATTCATTGCAAAAACAGGTTGATAAGATACACGTTTAGATTAGATATGTTTTTGGAATTAAAAGCTCAGTATGTGTCAAAAATTATGAGTTATGAGGAGTTCAATTAAAGAAATACAATAATTGGAACAAAGAAAGGACTGCATAAAAATTGAAAGGAAGACCGACATTAAACATTAGAAAAATTATAGAATCATAACATCCCATACTCTCTACCAAATACCAGCTTGTCATGGCGAGCAAATATATTCCTGCTCAACTAACCGCCCAGGTCGCCGTGCTTATAATCTTACTATTACAATAGCTGCTTATACACCATATGGCAATACGTCTCAATTGAATTAAATGAAATAAAAATAATAATGATGATTGTGACGTCCGAAAAAATAGAAAAGCATAAGTTGCTTTATAGATTTGTAGCACCTAGACAGTGCAACATTTTTAGAATGACAAACGAATGAGTGATGAGCAAGGGGACTCCTATAAGATGTGATAACTGAACTGTTCTAAAACTTGAGAGAATCCGTTGTTAAATAGAGAAATGCTAATAGTGCGTTTTGGAAGGTACGGGAGGGGCGACGTTAAGTTTCAAATAAATAGAAAGAAGAAAAAAACACTTCAGAACATCTAATCATAATTTTGTGTATCCGCCATTTTGCCCCACCTGAATTCTATTTGTAACTTATCAATGATTATTTCGTTTTATTTGTTATTTCCTTCCGCAGTCGAACATTTTGAAAATATGCCAAACGAAAGCATCTTTCTGTGAGGAAGTCATGTATTTTATTACATTTGTTCATCGGAAGTCATTTTTTTTTATATTTCTTCAGTTTTAAATAAAAATAATATACATCACTACATATATTTGGAACAAATAAATGCATCCACATTTCTAGTGTTTGTATTATACAGACAAGCAGAACCCGCGAGAATTCAACAGCAGTTGAAAATTTAAATAAAATTAACGAAAAATAACAGAAAAATATAACTATGAATATAAAGCGATTTTTAGTAGATTCTTTTTTAATGTTTTAATGCCAAAAAGAATTAATAAAAATGTTTACATTATTTATTTGTGAACTATAATCCTCATCTTCACAGCTGTTTTTCACAGCGTTTCGGCCAACTATTCCTCTGGCCTTCGCCAGGTGATTAATCGCGATGGGATACGAAATGATGAGACTTTTAACTGTATCCCCTGTAATTACTGCCTTCCATAGTTGTTTTCTCAACACCTTTTGACCAACTAATTCTCTGGCCGGCTTTGAATAGGATTGAACCCACTATCTGCAGACAATATTTACCTGGAACCGAAAAGATTGAATGCCTTTATCCACTGAGCCAGTGGCCCCTAATGGTGATAAAGCTTGGACTTTTTGGTCTCATAAATCAAAGTTTTTGCCCTTATCTGGTCTTCCATTATCGAGTCTGTACCAAATGGTATATTATTTGCCCGAAACTTCGTGAAACAACAACTTTCTTTTACAAGGAGGTCACCACTTATCAAGGCCCGGAAGCCACTCAGGGATAAGGGTTATTGCATGTACAGTACGTTGTACGTTAGTGTTGAGATTTCATAAAGTGTCTACTTAAGGGGGCGGTTCATCAGGAATTTGTTTACGTTGGATTTGAAGACATCCAAGTTGTAGTCAGGTGGGAAATAGGCAGATGGAACAGAGTTCCACTAGCGTGCTGTTCTAAGAAAGAAGCTATGTTCATGGAATCTACGTTTTGATTTAGGCACAGGCAGAGAGTGGGGAAAATTTTTGACAGTGGGTTCAGCTAGAGGAAATAGTTTTAATAATGTTTAATTTATAATAAGCGACTTTAAATGGAGGTAATTAGTTTATCATTAATTATTGTTTTCGATGATGATGTGTTTTGTGACACCAGATGTACGGACAAGTAAATAAATATTTAGATTATTAATGGCATCATCAAAGTTATTACTTTCACAATATTTCAGCCGGTGTAATCTCCTTTTCAAAATTGAGTCTAATTATATCGAAGTCGAGAACCTATAGGAAATTTAAAACTGTTTACTGTATTTAGTCCGAGGCGGTAGATTTCTTCATCCTGTCAGCCATTACGTGTAAAGTAGTGTTTTATTCTCAGTTATTAAATATTATCCTATTTAAGATTAAATTTATTAAAAATTATTACTTTGCTGTAATCGTTGATTAATGCTCTCATTTGTTTCACTCCAAACAAATCTTGTTGCGATAATACATTTATCATTTTATCTAAGTGTTGGGGACTGGGGGGGGGGGAGTCACTAATGACGATTCAGACAAATTTTTTTAAAGGGAAATCGTTCCAGGCAAGGCATTAAGCTACAGTGTAATGAGCTAACAATAGTACTTCAAACTGAAAAACTTGCCAACGATACGTGTCAAAATTGTTCTGTTGCCCCCAAAAATAGCAATTGTCCCAATACAATCTTGTTGACAAGTGCTCTCTTTCTACTGTCAAAAATAGATTAATGGAATTTAATTTGCAAGGATATGTTTCAAGACGCAAGTTAATGATTTCTGTAAAGAACAGAAAGACCCGTTTGGACTTCGTCAGATGCAATGAAGATCATGACACTTCATATTGGTCAAAAATGTTTTTAAGCGATAAAAGCAAATTCAAGACAGTGATGGTAGGCAGTACATCCGTCGGGGGAAAGACGTAGAATGTAATCCCAGGTGCTCAGTTTCAACGCTGCAAAGTGGTGGAGGTTAGGTGTGAGGCATTATTAGTACCAATGGTTCATGGTCTATAGTTCGCTTCCAAGGTCGAATTAATTCGACCAAGTACATTAATATATTTTCTGATAATTTTCTGCACTACTTTAGTCGGAATTTGGATGATAATCCCATCTTCATGCAGGATAATGCTAACATTCACACAGCTGGAAATGTCAAGAAGTTCCTGGAAGAGCATGATATTCCGTGTTTGGATTGGCCTGCACAATCTTCAGACATCAATCATATTGTAAACGTATGGCATTACATCAAGGAACAGCTACGCAATGATAAAACTTAAAACTTGGAAGAACTTCGGCGTAAAATTAAAGAAAAAGCGACATGCCTTTTCCCCGGAGTATTGTTGCAGTCTAGTTCAAGGAATTTCCAAAATATTGGAGGCTGTCAAATTACAGAAGGACTATGCTACTAAATATTAACTAGTTCATTGGGTTCCTGTTGTATTTTTGTTGCATTAATGTCCTAATTTTCCATTATACGGACTTTCTTTTTGCCTCCTCAATTGGAAGTTTTTTTTTTTAATTGACGTGAACACTAGGAGATTTAAATTAAAATCAAATATAAACAGGTAAAATTATAGAAGAATAAAATTCCAATCCAATGAGGTATCAGTTGTTTAAACAGCTACATTAAATTTAGTTTTAATTTGCAGTTTTAGAAAAAAAATACAAGTGCGGATATTATTTTTGCTGCCTGTGTATACACCCCCCCCACATATATAAATATAGAAGGGGGAGTAAGAATAAGATTGATTGTTTAATTGATTTGGAGCTTGCATAGAATATGAAGAAGAAAAGAAATTGCTAAACGTTGCATGCCTAATTATCTGATGAGAAGCATTATACTTCAACATACAATGTATAAAGAGTTTTACTTATTCTACACCTTTAGTAGATGTATATTAAATAAACTAATGAATCTATATGTTTTTACATAGGCATCCCTAATTATCAAGGCCAATAGAATACTCGAGAATAAGGGTTAGAGTGTACGGTAGTCAATTGGACACTAAAGTAATCATTAGTAATGAGAATTCTTAAAATCTGTTTACTTAAGTGGAACGACTCATCAAAAACTTGTTGGACCCGAAGACAATCAGATTGTAGTCAGCTGGAAAGCAGGAAAACGGAAGACAATTTCATAGGCGTGCAGTTCTAAGAAAGAAGCTTTGTTCATGGAATCTACGTTTTGATTTAGGCACAGATAAAGAGTGGGGAAATTTTTGATGGTGTTTTCAGCTAGACGAGTGTTTCTTGTAAAATTTTTGCGAGGAAGGACCATGGATTGAAGGTCAGTCGAGCAGTTACCTTGGAAATAACGATAAAGCAGAGACAAATTCGCAACATCTCTTCTGTGAAATAGAGGTTGCAATAGAAAAATAGAAAAGGGCATCTCTTACGAGGCTACGAGGTATATTTTGAACTCTATCAAGGCAGAACAAGTCCTTCCTAGCAGCTCCTGCCCAGATGTGGCAACAGTACTCCATACTTGAACGTACCTGGCTCTTATATAGATAGAGAATTGCATCAGCAGTGAGATATCTGCTGGATCGATAGAAGGATTCGTCCATTTTTCCAGCGGCCTTGACAACAGATTGGATCTACGTATTCAATTTAAGATCAGGAGTAAAGTACAAGCCCAGAAGCTTGTCAAAACATGACACCTCCTCAAGACGAGAGCCAATCACTTCAATTGATGCCAGATGGGGATCAGAGCGTTGATGAGGTAATGATAAAAGTTTGGCTTTAGATGCATTAAAAGTAACCAGTCACTCCTTTCCCCATTGTACCACGTTCTCAAGATCAGACGAGAAAGAATCGGAGATAACTTGGTCATTTACAGTCTTAGATGTGCTACCTTAGATAGTAGTGTCATCATAATAAATGTCTACGAATGATGTAAGGATGTGATTTGGAAGATTATTAATGTAGATCAGGAAGAGATTCGGGTCCAGGATGGACCCATGAAGGACTCCAGCGTTAATACTATGAGCTTCTGTTTTTTGCATATCAACTACGCTTATGAACCTTTCAGAGAGAAATGATTTAATAATTGAGAAGACATTTCCGCTTATACCATAGCTGGAGAGCTTGTGAAGTAAACCTTTATGCCATACCTATCAAAGGCATTCGATATGGCAACTGTAATTGCCCTAGAAAGGTGCCTCCGCCGAGAGATTCGCTAATTCTATGAGATATAACTGCAAGCACATAGATTCCAGCAACTTACGCATGACGCACAGGAGACTTACTGGGCTGTACTGAGAAGGAGATGACTTATCATCTGAATTCATAAAAACAGGGCAAACTGATGAGATTTTCCAGGCTGATGTGAAGCAATTCTTCTTAAGACAACGTTTATACAGTTTTGCAAGTATGAGCTCTAGTTCTGGCTGAAGTTTTTTTGAGTACTATAATTGGAATATCGTCCGGGCCGATTGCTGTACTGGAATCAAGTTTTTTGATTAGCTTGGCAACATCACGTGGAGATAGTTGCATATCACATAACGTGTTTTCTGATACAGGAGGAAATATTGGGTGTCAGCGGCCTTGATTGAAAACGGTAGAATTAGCTGCAAAGTTCTTGGCAAAGAGTTTGGCTTTGTCTGATGTGGACGAGTTTATCTCAGGTCCATTGATGATAGTTGGGATAGATGTCTATTTGCCAAAACTGGTGGGAACTAAGCCGCTGCTCAGCTATTTCGGACTTGACGGACTGAGCATACAACTATCTTGCGTTCTTTATTACTTTCTTCCAATGGTTGCTGGCAGTACTGAAAACGCTTTTGGTCTCAATACATCTATTACGTTGGAAGCAATGGAAAAAGTGATTTCTGTGGACAATGGCAGTAGCACATTGCGGAGAGGACTGTGGCTGGCTCTTAGTTTTTTTTTGTGGAAATGTTTCGAGGGTATAGAATGTAACCATTTCGTCAAGCCTGATAATATAGAGGACATATCCTTTTTAAACATTGAACACAGAGTTAGAACTGATATAAATGTACGGAAACTATCCCAGTCAGCTATAATATATCGGTATACTGTACGCTGGAGAGGTACGTCTGAGGACTTATCACATTTCTTTTTTTATCTTAATTGATACAACAGAGTGCTCGGAAGATCCAAGTGGAGAAAGATAGTTCAGGGCAACTTGTGAGAAAAAGATCTAGAAGACTTGCATACTGGCCGTCAGTGTCGGGCACACGGGTCGGTTCGTGAACAATCTGAGTGAGGTCATAAGCAATGGATAAATCATGATAGAACCTTCCCTCATCATCGAGCTTATTTGAGTGGGTACACCATTCCACGTTGTGAACATTGAAGTCTCCATACACGTGAATTTTAGCTGAAGGATAAGCAGATAGGACATGGTTAATTTTCTCAGATATGCTTTTAAAGATAGTAACTTCGCTTTTGTTGGGGCGATAGAGAGTAAATATTAACGCAGTAGTTTATAGTTTTATATTGTTATTCTTTTTAATTTCGTCATATTCTCTCGCTTCTTCTCTCTCACTGTCTCTCTCTCGCTTTCTCTCTCCCCCTCTCTCTCTCTCTCTCTCTCTCTCTCTATATATATATATATATATATATATATATATATATAGAGAGAGAGAGAGAGAGGTCAACCAATATCTATGAAACAGCCCTAAAAAATAGTGGATACAAAAATATCGATATCAAATATAAGCAACAAAACACCAATAACTATAATAAAATTAAAAATAGAAGAAAAAACATACAATCAAATGTTAAAAACAAAACTTGGCAAGAAATTTCTAGATCTTATTGAAAAACACTTTCCCGCAACCAACCCCTTACACAAAATCTTCAATAAAAATAGCTTAAAGTTATACTACAGCTGTTGCGAAAATTTAGAGATGATAATTAAAGCACATAATAACAAAATATTAAATAAAAACAATGTAAACAACAACAACAAAATAAACAATAAAAAGTAGACCCCATGACAAAAATAAAACTAACACTAGCAGAAATAATAATAATAATAATAATAATAATAAACCAAACCTGACAACAACAACCATACTAGAAATAAAAAAAATACTAATAGCGAACAAGATAAATGTAACTGTAGACACCACACACTCTCCCCACTTCAAAATAAATGTCTAACCAAAAGCGTAGTTTACCAGGCCACAATATTTGCGAAAGAAAACCTGAATAACAAGAAATATTACGTAGGTATGACTTCCTTAGATAGAAAAACTCAATATTATTACCACAAAATACATTCAACAATAAAAAGCACCGTATGAAAACAACGCTAGCAAATAAATACTGGGAACTCAAGGAAAGCGGACATTCGCCGGTAGTCGAATGGAAAATAATAAGACAAGCTACCACACGTAGAGACCTAGATGATCCATGTAGAGTATGCCTTCATGAAAAATTTGCTATCCTGTACTTTAAAGAACCCCTACATCTATTTAACTGTAGAAGAGAAATAGCGAACAATTGTGTTCACAGAATAAAATTT
>NC_136485.1:173349460-173434460 GCF_053919585.1 Euprymna scolopes | reverse complement strand
CCTTTGCATCATCTTTCATAAATTTAGCATCAGTTGTTGGATAAAAAATTGGCAGGGATTCTGTGAAGATGATGAGAGATGTGGGAGGAGTAAGGAAGTCAGAGCAAAAAAGGTAAATCATTTGACGCATATTTTCGTCGGTATGAATATTTTAATGAATATTTTAATATTTTAATGAATATTTTAATATTTTAATGAATATTTTAATATTTTAATGAATATTTTAATATTTTAATGAATATTTGAATGACTATTTGAATGAATATTTTAATGAATATTTTAATATTTTAATGGCGACTGCAAACTGAAAAAGGTCCGTTTAATATTACGAACACTCTATTATTTATTTTGGAGTTTTACTTTACAACGTAAAGTTGCACTCCATCAGCCACCCTAACAAATATCACATGTATAGCTATTTTCCACTTTGTTGTAAGCACTCTGATATACACATGCACGGACTTGGAGTCTATATTCGTAACACCCTCCTCAGGACTAGGGAATCTAAACTAGAATCGTACGATCAGGCCCCCATATGTTTTAGACTAATTTTACTACATAGCGTTAGATACTCATACATTCTTTATCGCTCTTCTCCGACACAAAACTCTACTCTAAACAATATAATCTCTGACAATATTAATGTAGCACTCTCTGTAGACGCTAGCGCCCAAACACGTGCATTTGACGACTTTAATATCCACCAGTTGCCTTGACCTCTGCAACTACACTGACACAACTGGTAGAATCACACATGACTTTTCTATACCCCATTCCTTGACACAAACAGTAACGTTTCCGGGCTCTCTCCCAGATCGTAGGGATTAGCGGGCCTCAGTTCTGGATCTATTTCCTACCACAGTTTCTGAGGATTGTGTAACAAATACCCATTGTTCTCTCGGAATGCTGATCACGCAGGTCATCGACTTGCTGATTCTAAATATGCCATTTGCATTTTGGATGAGCAAATGTTAATAATTCTTTTTTTGCTCACGTTCACCCCTAATAAGGCATATCATCACTTGGATGTAAGGGGCTACTAATTGGGACAATGCCCAGGAAGGATTAACAAGATATTGGTTAACATTACATTTAAACTTCTGCATATCAATACAATCAGAGAAGCAAGTAGCAGGAAAGAAATTCCAAAGTCTAGCTGTTCGAGTGAAACAACTATTAGAGTAAAAAAAACAAACTTTCTAGCATTTAAGAACCATAACAGTGAAGGAGTGTGATTTGGTTGCTTAGTTGATTCGTCAGGGATATTTTCATCGTGAAAAGGCACAAGTGAAACGAGTTCATCAGAGCGAATTCCATTAAAAATATTATAAAACAGGCACATACATGCAACATTGTGGCGAGGGGACAAAGGTTAGAGCTTAGTTGACAAAGTTGACCTATGAGATTAAATCTGTTTTTTGGACTCTATACCAGAGGGAGAGACTAGTGGTAGATGAACCAGCTCAGATGTGGCAACACTACAAAGTGCATGGGTAAATAGTGTCTTTTAGAGGTACACGATACTCTCAGGTGTGAGTAGTTAATTAATGAGTGCAAAGACAAATATATATACATATATATATATATATATATATATATATATAAATCATTGCTTTATATGAAAATACCCAATATATGAATAATATACATATGCTTTATATGAAAATACACAATTATTGCTTTATATGATGAAATCATTGCTTTATATATATATTTTCTTACATATGTATTAGCATAATACATTTTTCATTAAGGTATAGCAAACATTGATATATAGTATTTATATATATATATATATATATATATATATATATATATATATATATATTGAAGGATTAATATGACCAAGCTTCGCTGTTTATATACGGCTCTTTTTCCATTTTACTTTTCTTATAATGTCATACGTAAGTTTTGTAGCTTAGATCTGTAACACACACACACACACACATATTATATATGCTTGGGGAAATATTGTCATATTTGTATATCAAAGTTGGGAAAAATGTCGTAGGTGTAAGGGCCGATACTCATTACCTTTATATCTTGTTTATATTTTTTGCAAATATTTATTTAAGTATTTTACACTTTTTTGTGGTTACGCCTACGAAATTCCGGCAATTCCTAACTCTCCATTCCTTTGTAATTATAGCAGATATACGCCTAACGCCTATAAACTTCGTTCCACCCTAAATTTGAAGCTATCTCCATTATATAAATACACACACATATATATATGTGTGTTTGTGTGTGTGTGTCTGTGTATGTGTCGGTGTGTGTCTGTGTGTGTGTGTGTGTGTGTGTTGTAGGACTATAATTATTGTATTCTGTAATTTCCTAGATATAATTCAACTGAACCCCCAGTGTTTATCAAAAAGTGGTCAATGACAATGACAAAGGAGGCGTAAAAAAGTTTATTAATACGAACATTATTCGCTACATACGTGCATACATTTTCCTGCTGCATATGCTTTAGAGAAGCAATATATCATGTAGTAGAGAATACTCGGTTTAACACGGGTAACCTTTAACCGTATAACATAACAGTCTTGTATATTTTCTATACTAAAGGTGTGCAACATATTCTAACGTTAGCTCACGTTTAAACTTTTTAATAAGAAGTAGGATCAGATACCGAAGTAAATGTAGACTTATAAGAACTATAGTAAAATAATTAAGTACATTCAGTAATATTCTGAATACATTTAGAAAATTTAAAAAATGGTATTCAAACATTTTTGTACTTTTTTAATGTGAAATATATACGTTTACATAATTCGTCAGTGTCTGCTCTGACGGATTTTGTGACCATTCTTAGTTGACTAAATAGATGTTCAATTGTTAACTTCCTTTGGAATCCTCATTGCTAAGACACGTAAAACCTTGTTGCTTATTTACTATTACTTGTTCAATTTTCTATTTACATCCAAAATCTTTTCAAAGTAGCAGCTTTTTGGTTCATGTTATATAAAGTAACAAAATATCCTTGGCGTTTAGATAAATATTAACGGTGACTAGTTTTCACATAAACCTACTTAAAATATTTTTGTTTTAAAATGAAAAGACGCAGCGTATGTCGACTTCCGTGTAGATTGTGTGGGCAATTCCAAAATGATCAAATTAGTGTAATGATCTTAAAACAAATCGAAACTAAGGTGCATCATTATATAAAAGAAATACTACCTGAGGGCAATATTAACTGGTCTGACCTGCGACAGACTGCTCATTGCATATATATTTATATACATCCCTATATCCTTATGGAAATTAAATTCGGTATAATTATACTACACTTTATTTCTAGAATCTTTCTTTTCCATTACATCATATATGCCATATGCAAGACACGATCGAAATAATAATAATAATAATAATAATAATAATAATAATAACAATAATAATGATAAGCATTATTATAATTATCATATATATATGTATATATATATGTATATATATATATATATATATATATATATATATGTATATATATATAAATATAATGGCGAAAATGTATGTATGTATGTGTGTTCGCTTTTCTGTGTGTCTACAAAAGGCTTTTTTTCAGAGAAGCGGTCGGTCGGTTCACAACATTTTAAAACTTTTTATATCATATACAAATCGTAATATCTCACAGTTAACAACGGAGCTCGCCTGTCTATTTAATTTTCTCGATTTCGGGAAGAAAAATATTCAATATTTGTCGCTCGCCGCACGTGGGTTAGTCTTTTTCCTATAACATTTTCGGGGCGGGGGAGCGTTCAGCAGTAAATGAATACCATCCCGCAGTCAAAACTTTACCTCATTTAAAACGGGCACCTGCTAAATCCAACTAATTAAATAAATTCAAACGTGTTTCCGTTAGCATCTTGCTGTGGGACAATGGTTAACATTGCACTTTTTTTCACACTTTAATTTACAACTTTGCCTCAACGGTTCGGGTTCGATCCTCATACTTCCTTTTTTAACCCCCCCCACACACACCTCCAAACACCCGGGCAACGCCGGGTACCCCTCGCTGGTATATATATATATATATATATATATATATATATATATATATATATATATATGACTCAAATGACCTTGTAACGGGTATTGTAACCCAACATCCGATTTACGACTTCCAGTTGCGAATGCGTATGTTATATATTCGGGGGGGGGGGGTCATAAAGGAGATTTTGTCAAGGAGATTCGTGTACGTGATCGTCTAGTTTCTAATCTTATTGTTCATGTCTTCGTGGGTGTGTGTTTGTGTACATGTATTTTTTTAACATACCTTTATTCATGTGTCGTCGGTTGTTCCTCTGGTTTTCATTGTCTCTTGGAGGGGAGCTGGCCTGTTGGATGAAGAATTCACTCCAAGACGATGAAATGGTTTTATAGTTTTTATTCACCTTCCAAAGGTCGACACAGAATGGAGGTGAACCTTGCTTGTTTGATGACACACGTCAGCGTCCTCCCCAGCCCAGGGGGGGACAGCTGAAAAGCCGTCTGTCTTATTCAACACCCGAAACCAAACTGCCAAGAAAGAATCAGCTAACCTCATCACATGATACCACGTCATCTGGTCAGCTGACCCTTCTTTTGCAAACGTGTCCACTGTCCACGTTATTCACCTCTCTCTCTCTCTCTCCCTCTCCCTCTCTCTCTCTCTCTATTCTCTAATAGAGACACACAGAGAGAAAATAGAAAGAGTAAGAAAGCCAGAGAGGGGGGGGGAGATGCTCTTTAACATTCCTCCACCCCTTTTTTATCAAAATGTATGGCAAGCCATACATTTTTAATAACTAACTAACTAAAAAAAATAATTATGTCCGAAGTACATCTTTATTTTTTCACTTTCCGGACTCACCCCTTTTCCAAGAAAGATCAGGCACCAGTACTCTTCTACAACACTATCAACCCTTCTGCTGCTTCTCAAAAGTCCCTCCTAGACATTAACTTGCTTCCAAGTTAGACAAAGATACAGCTTTGCAGATATACATCTTGTCTAGGCGGTCGCATTGTTGGATATTTTCCACTGACTCTGCTCTTTATTTGGACCACTTGGCCAAACAAATGGAGACTCCATTTTCGATCACTTTTTCGAAATGGGGCCAGCATATCGCAATTACGACCAGAACGTCGGATGCTCCATGTTGGTGGTAGCTTTATCGCATGGGGACTCGAACCCCAGACCCTCAGATTAAAAGTCTGATGCTCTACCGACCCAACCATCCCACTCGCGTTCTCGACTTTCAGCATAGGCCTAAGTCCCAGTTTTTTTTTCCTTTACTGTAATGCCCTGACGTCTTTCTCTGAGTGGTCCTATTACTGGAGCTTTGTTCTATTCAATCTACTACTTCGGGACTTCACAAAGCTCTTCTACTAACTCCCTTGGTTGGTCTAAGTCAAGATACGCCTTCACACTGATTCACTCGGAGCCTGTTTGAGTTCCTGGAACCCGACAAGATACGGAATCATCACTCCCTAACTAATGCGCCATCGATTTCTAACTAAGTAGTTTTCCCTTTGTGATTTTTCCGCATTCCCAGCAAGTTCCAAGATTCCAACCCAGATATCCCTCACACATTCCTCTAAAAAAATAAAAAAATAATAAGGCTCTATCTTGTTCCTTACGTAATCTGCATCTTTCCCTTTCTTCTATCTCCCCGTGATTAGGCTTGGTACCGACTGTCCAGTCGCTCCGTACCCTGAGGAATTATCGCGACCTCGCACGCCAGACTTTTGTTGGACAAGACTTATTGCCGTTGCTTGGGCCTACGTGGCATCTTCCAACTCACTGGAACCACTAGTATTGTTTTAACAGGGTTCTCATTACTCTAAAATAGTATTTCCCCTGCCAAATTTTCTAATTTGTGACAATACCGTGGCTTATAAAAAAAAAAATAAAACAACAGAAAAAACTGCTTTTTACAGCCTAATCGCCTTGTAATTCTCATGAAAAAAAATGCAACTACGCGCTAAACGTCCCTAAAATATAACTAAACCAACCAAATCTATTCCAAAATAATTTAATAATACCAATTAAATTCACCCAGCATGGTTTTTTTTTAAATTTTGGTACCTTTAATTCACAATATGGTAACATTTTATTTTCCTAAGTACTTGCATACATATTTCATTCATCTTCTCTTGAGCGATTCGTAACATAATGGCCACGTCAGCCATTGCACCCCCTCTGCCCCTTACACCATGTCAGAGGGCATTTCATTTGCTCCCTGAAGTTGATTACAACTAGATCCGCTCACGCTGGACAGAATACATTCCGTTCACTGCTATGTCAGAAAAAACTTTCTTTTTTTTTTTCCAAAGTCGGTAAGCGCAACCTGCCTTGAAGACACATAGCTTCACGGAAAACATCGGATTTCCACACATGAAGTACTCAAACTTGCTTCATGTTGATTCTACTCGAAATCAACAGAAATCACGATAAAAAAAAATAAAATTCGAATCATTTCCCGAGAATAATGAAATTAATAACTACCCATGTAATTCAACACCTCTCCAAAATTCTAACATGCTTGCCACAGAAATTAAATTCCATTCACGCCCCACTTTTTTCTTTCATTTCTTCATATAGTTTATTTAACCCTATATTTATCCTTTTTTTTTTTTTTTTACCTTACTTATGTGGTCAAAACGTCACTCATGTCGAATAGAACATTTATTCTACTTTTCGAAAATTGAAATTAATACCGACTGAACCTTTGACTCTTCCGAAACTTTTTTTTTTTTAAATCATTTATTACACTGTTTAAATCTTATTTCTTTCTCCCTATTTTATTATTACTATTTAATTAATTAAAAACACATTTTTTCTTTTATTAATCCTTCTTTCCATAGACCCCACAAGCAAGATTCCACCTCCCATTCTGCGAAAAAAAAATACATGTCACAGAGTAAGAAAATCCTGCACAATACCATTTTAGAACACATCAATTACATAAAGAAAATAAATGAAAAAAATACAAAAATATCCTATAAGCATTCAGAAAGTCCCATCTTAGCAATAAATAAAATCCAAACAACAAAATTTTGTCCACGTCAGCAAAAAAAAATTCCTACGAAAAAAATCGCACAATCAGCGAAAAAGAAAAAAAAATCATTTTACAGGACATGATCATTGTCTTTTCATCAACAGTTCATATTGTTTTTTCACTAAAAGCACATGAAGTTTCGCAGTTCAAAATTGCAACAAAAATTATTACTAACAACAAACCTTTCGTGATTGACATGTTTTTTTTTTTAGTAAGGTGACAGGCTCATTTCTGACACACACGTTGTAGCTAACAAGTCATATGTTCTATTTTCTTTTTCTTTTTCTTTCTTTCTGTCCTTCTGTTTTACACTTGCTGTTTAATTCAAAATTAACAATATTTTATCAGTTTGTCTTTCGTTATAGCTGTTTTTTTTTCCAAGTTATTCTACTGTTTTTCTCACAGAATTTTTTTTTCTTTTCTTTTCTTTTTTTTCTCTTTACTATTATTTTTCCTTATTACTTAGTGTTTTAACGGACCATCGTTGTGTGTGTGTTGATTTGTATCTCTTCTTTTTTTCTAATAATGTTCTTTCTCTTTTTTTTTTCTTCCAGACATTTTATTGTGTTGTATAGTTTTTTTTGTTTTTTGTTTTTTTTGTTTTTTTCTTGTCTTAAAATCTCCTTTCCCTTTTAAGGACCTGTTTCCACGTCGTATTTCTTAAACACAGGTTCGACTTCACATCGATGATGTGAACTTAGTCACGAGCACCAAAACGAATATGTTATATATTCGGGGGGGTCATAAAGGAGATTTTGTCAAGGAGATTCGTGTACGTGATCGTCTAGTTTCTAATCTTATTGTTCATGTCTTCGTGGGTGTGTGTTTGTGTACATGTATTTTTTTAACATACCTTTATTCATGTGTCGTCGGTTGTTCCTCTGGTTTTCATTGTCTCTTGGAGGGGAGCTGGCCTGTTGGATGAAGAATTCACTCCAAGACGATGAAATGGTTTTATAGTTTTTATTCACCTTCCAAAGGTCGACACAGAATGGAGGTGAACCTTGCTTGTTTGATGACACACGTCAGCGTCCTCCCCAGCCCAGGGGGGGGGGCAGCTGAAAAGCCGTCTGTCTTATTCAACACCCGAAACCAAACTGCCAAGAAAGAATCAGCTAACCTCATCACATGATACCACGTCATCTGGTCAGCTGACCCTTCTTTTGCAAACGTGTCCACTGTCCACGTTATTCACCTCTCTCTCTCTCTCTCTCTCTCTCTCTCTCCCTCTCCCTCTCTCTCTCTATTCTCTAATAGAGACACACAGAGAGAAAATAGAAAGAGTAAGAAAGCCAGAGAGGGGGGGATGCTCTTTAACACGTACATAAACAAATAATCAACGCGACAATAAAACATATTGTTTTTCTGTATACGTTTTCAGCGCCCCAATTGTTTTTTTTTTCGTGTTTAAATATTGCAATACACAATTGTTAATATTTTCTGCATTTTTCTTGCATTGTTCATTCTCGTATTACGTTGAAGTTATTCTAAAGCAATTTTCTTACAAATAAATCTACTGTAACTTCTTGTCAACCATAAAGGTATTTTACAACGGCGATTTACCCACCGCCTCCATTACTTAAATTTTTTTTCATGGGGGATCAACAATTATCAAGGCTCGGAATCCACTCGGGGATAAGTGTTATTGTGTATACAATAATTAATGGGATAATATCGTAGTAATAATTGGTATTGGAGATTTGATTAAGTGTCTTACTTAAGGGGTCGATTAATTAGGAATTTATTTATGTTGGACTTGAAGACGTCCAAGTTGTAGTCAGGTGGAAAACAGGCAAACAGAAAAGAATTCCACAGGGGTTGCACTGCTCAGAAAGAAGCTTTGTTCATGAAATCTACGTTTTCATTTAGGCACAGATAAAGAGTTGGGGAAATTACTGATCGTGGTTTAAGCTAAATGGGTTTTTATCGTAAAAGATTGGCGAGGGGGGACCAGAGATTGGAGCTCGGACGAGTACTTGCCATGGGAATAACGATAAAACAAAGACAGGCTCGCAACGTCTCTTCTGTGGGAGAAAGGTTGAAGGGAAGAGAAAGGGCATCCCCACTAAGCCACGAAGTCTATTTTGAACTTTGTCCAGGCAGGATAGGCTGTTTTTAGAAGCTCCAGCCCAGCTGTGGCAGCAATACTCCATCTTTGGACGTACTTTGCTTTTATGCAGATAGAGAATTCCATCAGTAGTGAGATATCTTGTGAAGCTGTAGAAGGAGCCCACCATATTTCCAGCGACCTTGCCAACTGAGTTGATATACATGTTCCATTTCAGATAAGGAGTAACGGTCAGACCCAGGAGTTTCTCAAAACATGGAGCCTCCACAAGACGAGAGCCAGCCATTTCAATTGATGCTAGATGAGGATCAGAGCGTTGATGATGTAAATATAGGAGCCTAGTTTTAGATGCATTAAAAGTAACCCCCACTGTACCATGCGCTCAAGACCGGGGGAAAGAGAGAATTAGAGAGAGCTTTGTTATTTACGGCCTTTGATGTGTTTTGGGAGATCATAATTGTAGATCAGGAAGAGAGTTGGGCCCAGGATGGACCCTTGAGGGACACCAGCATTAATAATGTGGGCTTCTAATTGCTGTCCATCAACCACTACTCTTATGAGCCTATCAGAGAGAAATGATTTAATTATTGAGAAAATATTTCCAGTTATACCGTAGCTGGAAATCTTGTGAATTATGTTCTTCTGCCATATCTTATCGAATGCCTTTGAAATGTTAAGAGCAATTGCCCTGGAAAGGAAACCTTTGTCGAGAGATTCACTAATCCTATGGGATATTACTGTTAGCATATCAGCTGTAGATCTAGCAAAACGGAAACTAAGGAGGTTATTTCTGCTGAGGTGGTTGACTACTTCTTTATTTAATATGAATTCCAGTAATTTACTCATGACACAGAAGATACTTATTGGTCTGTACTGAGAGGGAGATGACTTATCACATGAGTTCTTAAATACAGGGCATATTGGCGAATTTTTCCAGGGTGTAGAAAGCACTTCTCCTTAAGGTAATGCTTAAACGGTTTTGTAAGTATGGGGGCAAGATCTGGTCGAAGCTTTTTCAACACTATAATTGGAATGCCGTCAGGGCCAGTTGCTTTACTGGAATCAAGGTTCTTGATTAGTTTGGCGACCTCACGCACAGATATTTGTATGTTGAATAGTGTGTTGTTGTTGTAGGAGGAAATACGGGGAGTTTATGACCTTCGTCGCAGAGGGTAGAGTTAGCTGCATAGTTCTTGGCAAATAGTTTGGCCTTGTCTGATGCTGACGAGATGACGCCAGATCCATTGATGATGTTGGGATAGAACGCTCGCTTCTGTTCACGATCGTATTTGCTAATTGCCAGAACTGGTGGGAACCAAGCCGCTGCTTAGCTACCTTGTGATTTAGCGGACTGAGCATATAGCTCTCTTGCATTTTTATTACTCTTTTACAGTGGTTGCTGGCTGTCCTAAAAGCAGCTTTAGTCTCAGTACATCTATTACGATGGTAGCTATGAAAAAAGTAGTTTCTGTGCGCAATGGCAGCTGCATATTCTGGGGAGAACAATGGATGGTTGTTAGGTTTTTGTTGGAATTGTTTGGATAGTATGTAATTTTTTGGATGGTAAAATGTTTACAATTAACCATTCGGTCAGGTCTGATACAATAGAGGACACCTCCTTTTTAAACATGGAACGCAGACGTAGATCAGATATGAATGTACGGAAGCTATCCCAGTCAGCCATAGAGTATCGATATAAAGTACGGTGGAGAGGTACATCTGAAGACTTATTTTATTCTATTTTTATCTTAACTGATACGATGGAGTGGTCGGAGGATTCCAGGGGAGATAGAACGGAACATATACATAGCTAAAAGCAAGTTGTGAGAAAAAGGTCTAGAAGGCTTCCATACTGACAGGTAGTATCTGGCACACGGGTGGGTTCGTGAACAATCTGAGTGAGGTCATAGGCAATGGCAAAATCATGACAGAACATCCCCTCATCATCTGTTGTTTGAGTGGGTCAGCAATTCCACATTATGGACATTGACGTCACCGCAAATGTGAATTTTAGCCGAATGATGAGCAGACAGGATGAGGTCAATTTTCTCAGATATACTCAAAGTGTTGTTGTGGGAGCGATAGAGGGCAAATATAAATGCGGAAGTGTAAGCTAGTGCAATCCGGAAGCACATATAAGGTAAATTAGGGTTTTATCTGGAGATATCTTTACCACACGGAAAACCATTTTAATGCAGGATCATATTCCATGTCCATGGCGATCTTGAGGGTCAGATTTAGTTAAGTTAAAGTATCCTTTTATTATGAACTCATCTAGGGAAGTGGTCGGCCCTATGCCAGTTTCGCTTAGAAAGAGTAAGTCCGGTTTCGTCTCCTGTAATTGGGTTCAAACTCTAGAAAGTTGGGACGTAGACCCTTGATGTTGGAGAAAGAGACATGGTAGTAGGGGTCTACGTTGGGGGATGGGGTTCTAGGTTTATTCGTGTTTTTTTTTTTTTAGATATTTCATGTTGAGTTTTGGGGGTTTGTGGAACAGGTCGACAGACTTGGTTAGAGTAAGACAGAGAGGGAAAGTAAGAGAGATAAAGACAGGAATTTTTTTTTGCACATGATTAGGTAAAGCCATAACAATTACCCACTAGTATGGCATCGAGAGGTTCCACCAGAAACTACTGCTTAGTCCAGAATCCATTCACCAACTGGCAATACAGCAGCCCCCGTACTTTACACCTGCTGATAGGACAGCCTTAGTGGTTAATCCAAGGTTCGGGTCCCTGACTATCAGGCGGGTAACGTCAGTCCAGATGAAACGTTTACCTCCAGCACCCTTACTAGTGACGTGGCTACAAGGATAGACATAGAAACAGAAAAAATTCCGAAATGTCAGGCTACTTCCAAAAATGTCAGCTTTTTCTTCATCCTTTGTCAGAAAAATCACTCATTGGAAATGAGGACTGAGGGGCAAAAAAGGAGTAACGAGAGTTACTGGGTCTGACGATAACACAACCACATTGTATTATCTACTCTCCATTTTTAAAAAATGTAAGCACTTAATCTACTTAATAAGTCCGTTACTCCATACCCAGTTTAGGACAATATATGAAATAGTCTCCCCTCCCATATTTATGAGTGGATATTTTTGACTTTATTAAATCTCGATAGAGAATGATTCGAGCATTCTAGCTTAATCTTATAAGTAAGATACCGTAATGGAACTGTTCTACATATTTTAATACACCATTCTTAACAAACATTCATACATTTTCTTCTACACTACCAACATAAATAACTCCGAAAATATTTTTTTTAATTTGCGTTACAAAAAAATAATTAACGCAACAATAAAACGTATTGTTTTACTGTGTACGTTTTCAGCGTCCCAATTCTTTTTCGCGTTTAAATTAAAAGATCAAAATTTCAATTCAACTTAAATCTGTTCAGTGCACATTTTCCTTTAACTATGGCAAACAATTTATAACTAAATGGCTGTAAGTTTTTTTAAATAAACAATTATAAATAGAACGGCTCTTAGAAATCTATCTATATTCTTTTTACGTTTTAATATACTTTCATAGAAATGTCTCATTTATGTCATAAAATACATTTTTTTTACGTCACAAGTGTAACGCACATACATTAATTCCATAGCTAATATAGCATTCTGACCCAACGGTTCACGGGTAGTCTAGTTTATATATATATATATATATATATATATATATATATATATATATATATATATATATATATATATATATATAAAATGACAAAATTACAATTGAATTTACCTAAATGATCCAAAATCGTAAAATTAAAGTAAATTATAAATATTAAAGAATTAATATTTATAAAATTATCTCAGCCAGATATAAAAGCCCGATAAAACCAAATAGGAAACAGAGCTTATAATATGAGCAAACAGTTAATAAAATATGTTAAAAACACTTTGAAATGAGTTAAAAACATATTTAATCTGAAAAGGAAACACTAGATAAACGGATAGCCCTTAATCCGCGGAATTTCGAAGAAATACTTTCCTTCTCATCAGAGAGTAAGCATATGCAAAATTCGGGATCGGATTTTCCATGCAGAAGTATTTGATGAAACAACAAGTAAGTCAAAGATCTTACTTGAAAACAAAAAAAGTGAAGCAGAGGGAATATGGTAAAGAAAAAGGTGACTACACACGAATGGATAGTCTGGTGGAAGATAAAAAATCCAGTGACGGTAAAATCCAAATGTAAAACTTCAAGAAAGTTATACTTCTGCATGCAAGATCCGATCCCGCATTTTGCTAATTCCTACCCTCTGATGAGAAGGAAATTATTTCTTCGAAGCTCCGCGGATTAAGGACTATCCATTTATCTAGTGTTTCCTTTTCAGATTAAATATGTTTTTAACTCATTTCAAAGTGTTTTTTAATCGGGTTCGATTATACTTGATGGCAATCCAGTCTATTTTTTTATTTATAAAAAATGAATTATCAAGAATTAATAAGTTTTGGTTGCGGTTTCGAGTCAAACTGATGCACCTGTCATATATATATATATATATATATATATATATATATATATATATATATATATATGTATGTACTGACAGAGAAAGAGAGAGAGAGAGAGAGAAATAAAGTTAGAGAGAAAGACAGAGATTAAAAATGGAACATACCAAGTCATACGCCCATCAACGTTTCGTGTTTGATGTAAGACTTCTGCCGGTCAATAAATCTTTCATTCAGTAAATTCATCCAGAACAAGTCTGACAAAAAGATGAAATGTTAATGAACGTGTGAGTTTATGTGTTCTTTTTTATCTCTTTATGTCGTTGGAATACTATTTTCATTATTCTCATGATATCCTACATCTTTACATTTCGAAAGAATAGGATTTAGCACTTATAAAACACAGATTTCATTGACATTCGCGAGGAGGTCAAAAAGTACATCTACTTTAAGAGAATATTTATAATAATAAAATACACACGTACCTCTCCTTGTGCTCGTTTTGCGACCTCAACCAACTTTTAGGCTTTTTTCTCGTCTTAAAAACATCATATCAACAGTTTATTTGTTGTAAAATGTCGAACCTTAACTCCAGATTTTATGATATTTTGTATAGTAATGACAAAACACAAATTGTATCCCATACTAATATTAGTGTCAAAATCATAATAGGTCCTGGATATGACCTTAAAATATATCCGATGGTGGGCCCAGCTTGCGGAATTTGGGGAGTGTGGAACGACCCTTTAATTGCCATTGCACCCAGGTCCACTCTGACCCGGAATTGTAGTACCTGGAAGGGTCCCAACTATGGGTTAAATAGAAACCGACTTAAAAAACAAACAAATATACTCTATTAAAAATTTGTTCTTCAAAATCACTGGATTCGGCATTAAATAACCTGAAAAGGGTTGATATGCTGTAAAACAACAAAAAATCATAATACAGAGTAGCTCATAATTAACTGTATATTGATAAAATTAAATAACATTTTTCTATTAAGATAGGCTTTCTCTACCACCCTGATCTTTTTTTGCATTCATATTGGGGTCTTGTCGAGGAGAGTCAGATCGTCTGCGTATGCCAACGATACGGCCTCCTCAACTCCCAACAAATAACAAATTTCCGACATGGACAGGGAGAGAACGTCGTCCATGACTATGTTGAACATCATAAGTTATACATTTTTTGCACTCTGTCGAAGAGCATCAGACAAGTGATAATTGTAATAGTTCACTCCGGCGGACAGCCCGGTATAAGTGCTATATCATATCTACAATATAAATGCATACTATGAAAATAACAATAAAACAAAGACAGGCTCGCAACATCTCTTCTGTTGTAAAGCAGGGAAAATAAAATGGAATCTCTGTCAAAGGAGGATTATGTGCTTCAAATAGCTCTTGCCCATATTTAGCAACATTACTTCATCCTTGGACGTACTTGGCTCTTTAAGAGTTAGAGATTTGCATCAGAAGTGAGATATCTACTAGTGCAGTAGAACGATTCCATCATTTTTCCGGCAGCCTTGGCAACGGTGTTAATGTACGTGTTCTATTTCAGATCAGAGGTAAAGATCATACCCAGAAGCTTGTCAAAACAGCAAGCCTCCCAAAGAGGAGAGTCATTTATTTCAATTGATGCCAGACGATGATCAGAGCTTGGTTTAAGATGCATTAAATGAAAGCATGATGTATTCATATACAAAATAGTTTTCTGTTTTTTTTTTTTCATTTTTCTTAAACTTTTTCTTTTAGGGGATGGGACATTAAACCAGATGTCTGACATTTACCCCTATTTTAGTGAGTCCAACCAAGAGATCTTTTCAGGATTCTAGCCGTCCCTTTCAGTGCAATCGTTTGTATTTCACTTGCACTTGGTTCACCGGGTATGCTTGCTATGTACTTTTTAAAGTTCTTTTTCATAAGCCCAGTTGCTCCTATGATGACTGGTATAATTGAAACGTCTTTTAATTTCCAATTTCGTTTCATATCATACATAAGTCCTTGATACTTTGTTATCTTTTCCCTCTCAACTCTGTTAATCCCTGTATCATTGGGTACACTGACCTCTATTACGGTCGCTTTTTTGTTTGCTCTGTCCCAAATCACTATATCTGGTTTAACAGCTGCGTTTTCAAGATATGTAGCAGTAGGGATTATGTAGTCATAGTGAATAGTGTAGTTGTCATTCCCAACTGTTCGTTCGGGTATATGTTCCCAGGAGTTTTTACTACACTGAATGTTGAGTTTCTTACATATCTTCCAGTGAAGGTATTTGCAAACTCCATTATGGCGATCTGTATAATAACCGTCTCAAGTAGGATTTTGCAACCAGAAATCAGGTGGCCCACACTCTCAACCTCAGTGCTACAGAACCTGCATTTATTATTGTTGCTTAGACCACACATCTTTTTGAAGGCGTTTGTCATGAGGCCCTGGTCTTGTGCAGCCAATATCAACCTCTCTTGGTCGTAATGGAGGGATCCTCTTTTGAGCCAGTTATGGGAACCATCCCTATCAATATATTCTTAGGATAGTTCAGTCGGTAGGTATTTTGCCCGTTTATGGTTGGTCCATTCTTCTGTTTTAACACTATGGAATTGGCTAGTGTATTTTTTCCGACTTTTCTGGGCTATGTCAGTGGCAGGCTTGTTTGGGTTCTCAGTATCATTTGTAAGGCAATCTTTTCCAAAATGAGTGGCAAGTTGTGTTATAGATATTGTACTACTTGCTCGATTCTGATAATGGTCTTTAATTTTCATAAGCTTGGGGTTACAGGAACTTATTATGTACTGACCTATGCTGACGATTGTGGCTCTGTGTTGATGATTGACTTCCAAGAGTCCCATACCTCCTTCTCGCTTGGGTAGGTACAAACGAGGCATGCACTGATTTCGATAAATAACTCGGTACAAGGTTAGTATTTTCCTTGTCTTTGTGTCAAGCCAATTTATGTCTTTCTGAGGCCAGTCAATAATGCCAAAACTATATGTTAGTACTGGCATGGCAAGTTGGTTAATTGCCGTAATTTTGTTCTTGTTTTTTATTTCAGTTTTGCAGATTTTTCTTACCCGGCGTAAATATTCTTGGCTTAGTTTCTCTCTCATATTTGAATGCTGGATGGACTCATTTTCATCAATGCCGAGGTATTTGTATGTTTCCTGTTCATCCAGTTCTCTGATTACACTATTTTCATCGTGTTGTATTTTTTCAGTAGATATCTTCTTGTCAGCTTTCAGAGTACACATAGCACACTTATCCAGTCCGAGCTTCATTTTGATGTCATTAGAAAAAGTGTGGACAATTTTCAGTAGATTATCTAAATCCTTATCCGAGCTAGCATAAAGCTTAAGATCATCCATGAAAAATAAATGATTTATTAACTTGGAGGATTCTCTTTGGCGGCTGTAGCTTAGATTATAAGCACCTTGGTAGTTCTTTAGAAGCTTACTTAGAGGATCAATTGCCAGGCAAAATAGTAGAGGAGATAAACTGTCTCCTTGGAAGATTCCTTTTTTTATTCTTATATTTGGGATGGATATCCTTCCCCCGTTATGGTTTAAGGTAATGGATGTTTGCCACTCCTTCATTTGGGCAGCTAAAATTTCTCGTATGGTCGGGTGGATTTTATATAATTCAAGACATTTTAGTATCCACGAATGGGGTACACTATCAAATGCTTTCTGATAATCTATCCATGCCATATTTAGATTTCTTTTTCTTTTCCTGCAATCTTCCAAAATGGTCTTGTGTGTTTGTATGTGCAGATAAATTTCAAAAGATTTAAAACCCACAAATTTGTATATTCTTTGAACGCCTTTGCACTGGCAGAATCATACTTCAACTCTAACTGAAATATTCATAATTTAAGGATCAACTTTGCAAGGTGTTGCCACAGATGTATGTGTAAACCTAGATAGAAATGGGCTGGGGTAAGATAAGATCGCTGAGCAACGGATAGCGAGGCAGAGAAATAGAAACTTTTAATAGAAACAGACTACACTATTATCCTGGCAATGGCGAGTGTCCCTGCTAGTGCAATTGATAGCTTTTCTTAAACTGTACATTTCGACTTTAAACTAAATATAATTTTATTTTTCATTCACATAAAGTTATTTTTATTTGAAATATTTTAATTTCAGGGTCGCCATTTCCTTTTGGATATGTGTTTTTTAATTATGGAAAAATAATTTCAACTGCATTACTGGTTTAATTTAGGTAAATGCTTTTCCAACTTGTTTTATTTTGTCAAATAAATTTGAAAATTATTTTTTGTGTGAAATATTGATTTTGTGTAAAATTTTAAAACAGTAAATCGAAACAAGAATAAAGGTCAGCAGCAAGCGGAGCATTGAATTATAATTTAAAATAGAATTTTATTTCAAGCCAAAATATAAATGTTAATTCAAAAATCGATATTTTCAAACATTAAAAGTGACACGAATCGAAATGAGCGTGAAGATAAAATGCACAGTATAGACCGATAAAAATGTCGCCTTATATAAAACAACGCTTTGTTCTATTTGAAAAATTATATTGAACAAATAAATTCAGATAACTTTATTATGTAGGAAAACAGACATCTATCCAATGTAACTGCCTTTAGTTTCAATCATCGCTTCGATACGGGTCCAGAACTGGGAGTGTGCCTTTTTTCACAAGCGCCGGCGAGAGCTCGGCGAATACTTGGCGGATGACGGCGACCACGCTGGCTTTTGTGTTATGGAAGATTATGTTGACATTTCCGACTCATGACTAAACGAAGTAGTCCAGCGGCTTCAGGTTGGAGAGTAGGGGGGCAGTGAGAGGAGGGTACAATATCGTAGCACTCCTTCAGAATCCAAGCCCGAGTCTCTTTGGACTGAGTGGCCAACGCCCAGTCTTGCTGCCACAGATATGGTCTGCCTACGGTCACCTAATCACACTAGTGGATCGCCACGCTCATCAGCACATCCAAGTACACTTGGGTTTGACTTTCAAGCCGACTTCGAGGATGTGAGGTGGCATAATGTGGCCTTCACTTAAAACAGCACCAAAGACTATAACCGTGGCCAGAAACTTTGTTTACATCCCCCTGGACACGTTCCTTTTCTTCCTGGCAATCTAGCAATGCATGTTGGAGGTGCTGGAAATGGTCGTTTTTGTTATAACTCGAACTGATAAAATCATGAATTGTGCAGCGGCTCATCTCTGATTTCGCTCATTGAACATTGTGTTAATTTTAGACATGATGGAAGACATCTATCGCCTTGGGAATTTGTGCACAATTAACCAACTTGTAGATAGTCTGCAGCAACAAAAATAAACATGGTTTCATAAAACAGAGGTGGAATCACGTCATCGTTTCTAGCGTGAAAATTGTATCGTTCCACTCTGCAAGTTGATGGATATTTTTGGAGATAAAATTTGCACTTTTTGAAATTTAATCGACAATAATCTTGAATAGATTCCTGTAAGAAATGGAAAGGCGTTTTTAAATTCATATGCAAAATCCCTTTCCCCATGTATCGGCTACTTGAAATTACGAGGGTCGGTCCAAATGTAATGCCTCCTATTATTAACCTAAAAAAGTAAAACGCCACATATATACGAAGACAGAAATGGTACCATTAAAACGAGTGACCTATTGCGCTCTATAATTTATATTTCTGCATAGTCACCATATTGCAATCTACATTTGCAATCTATATTTGATTCCACGGTCAGAGCGCGCTTTGTCACTGATATCTCTGTTGCTGTAGACGAACCCATCTCCGGACTGCGCTGACATCAATTGCATCGTTAATGCGTTGGTGAATGTTGATAAGTTCAATTTTTTCTGCTTTAAGAAAGTAAATGACGGATCTCAACTTCTGGCGCACGTACATGACTGGGGTTGTTTCTTAGTCTCACACCGGCAATATCTGCAACAGGGAGGTGAAGGTTTAAGGTTACGAATGCATAATTTTAGTTATCATAACAATGCAATTCGCAATCCCACCTGATCTATTCGGGCGGAATAACATAAGAGACATTACTTTTGGAACGTTCCATCGTACTATAACTTAAAAATAGCGTTAATGAATATAGGTCGAGGAAATATGATTTTCTTATAAAATTATAATTTATATCTGATCTTGTATATTTTTTCTAGATGTTGTATAGCTGGTTAAATGCTGCTGTGGGCATATCTATCCTCAATTGTAACCCATAGTCCATACTGGCTTCTGTTATGTTTTAACAGAAGTTATCAACTATAATTCTTTCTTTATGGCCGACAAACACGTTTTAGTCTACTGTATATTTAGTTCTCCCCTAGCACAAGAACTGTGACACTAGGGTCGGAAAGTAAGATTGATAAATTTTGTGCTCTATAAAAATACGCCCTTTGACCTTGAAGAATATTCTGTGCAGTCCCTTCGGTGCTGTTGGCAGGGCAACTTAGGCGATTAGTAATAAAGAAACTCCTACTCAAAGACAGAAGGCAAAGCTTGGGAGGGTGGACCTCCTAGAATTTAACAGAACTAATATTACACCACAGTCAGCAGAGACCAGGTTATTTCCAGAAAAGTCCAATCTCAGTTGATTTTGTGGACCAAGGATAAAAAGTCCCAGGTCAACGTTTGAAGGTGGTTGATGTGTCCCAGAGAGCATGCTTGGAGTTTTATTAGCGTTTTATTGGCGTTGACATATAGACTAATACTTATTACTTCAGCTTGGACCATGTTAACAATGATTTGCAAGTCAATGGTGTTCACTGCGCATGTAGTAATATCGGCTGAAAAATCTAGGTCAGAAAATTTACGCTTATTGACCCACGTTAAACCTTCATATTTATTAGTCTTTTTTAATACAGAATCAATTGCTATGGCAAAGAGTTATGGCGAAAGCAAACATTCTGTACGTTTACGGACGTCAGTGATCACAGAGTGATCGCTGGAATTATCTCTTTATATGCAACATTTGGAGTTTGCATGTTTTTTATTACAGTGATGACTATTTCCGGCAAGCCATACAAAATCTGGAGAAACATAAAAAAAGATCATAAGATCTAAAGTAAAATTTCATAAAGCAACGTCTTTTCAACACTGCTGTATGAAGCAGAAACTTAGCATTTCAAAATAAAGCAAGAAATAAGATTAATAATATTAGATGTGTTTAATGCTAGGTTCGTTAGAAAGATTCTGGCCATCATATGTAACGATTGAATTACCAACCAAGGATTAGAGACGGAACTAACAAACAGGTAGTATCCTTAATTATCTTCAAACGCCGTCTAGGTTTGCTGAGACAATATAGGCTCCAGACAGAATTACAAACAATGTGCATAAAATGCTTATGGAAAAAATAATACGAAGATAAACGTGAACTAAAGTCGACAACTGAGAAAGATTAGATTGCAACGGAAGAAAACTGGAGGGACGATGGGTCTTAGGGTTTCGATTACAGACAGTTGTATGCTCGTGCTCTCTTTATAATTAATACGTTATCTAGGCTTTACTAAACTTAAGGAAAGGGACATGTTTACATAGTGTATAAGGTTTGGAATACTTAAACAAATATTATATTTGGAAGATTATATATATAAACTATTATATAATGATATGAGGTTTTGCAATAATTATTCTAATCCATTTAATGTAATGTTGCAAAGAATATAGTGCATATATAATTTTACAACTGGGACAGGAAGAAGAATTATTTAGCATTAATTTAGCCAAGTCTAAAAACCATGTAAATATTAAGGAATTTAAAGTATTTTAAAAAATGGACCGGATTTTAGAAAATTAGCAAACAAATTTTGTGTTAGAATTTGTTGTATGTCAAGTCAGCGGACAATGAACGGTTGAAATAAATAAGCTGATAGTTTCGGTTATAGAGAATTGGCATGTGCTAAAACAATTATCGTATCAATATTTATTTTATTTAATTGTTTTGACGTGATTTTGATAATATAAAGCAATAAAAGTCGAACATAACATAATTCTTAGACTTAATTAGTTGCTTTGTGCGCCGAAAAGAAATATTACGTAACAAGATATGAAATCGTCTGTATGCCAAGAGTGACTAACTTTACAAGCTAACACGGAGAAACTATAATGAAACTACAGAAAATAAAGACGCACTAAACTCATATTTCGTTCCCACTTTTTTGGGGTGGGTACCGCTGCATATCTTTAAAAGGATCGCCGCTTCTACAGAATTCTTATTAAAAAAGTCTACACTACATTGTCAAGGTATTCTAGAAATGACTCATGAATTATCTGTAGATTTTGTACGTTAAAGTTCGTTCGTCGTTATAACGACGACCATCTGATCACTATAGATAAGTGATAGACAAGGGTTGCGCAGTTCCGTAAACCCTACTAACCTAATTCAGCCATGCTTGATTTCAAAAGAAAGAGGAATTCGTGGGCAACGCACCACAATGCCGAAATGAGCGGAGAGCACATGCAGCGCTTGTATACCTAAACGGTAACCTATTTTAGTACTGTTTAATCTCAACTATATTGGCTTCGATGATCTAACGGGAACGGATGTATCGACGTGATTATACGGCTATGTAGTTTTAGAAAGATCACGCTCTAATAAACAATTATTATTAGTTTTGTTTATTAAGTCTATCTGTAAAGAATTGAAACTGACGCATGAATTATTTGTACAATTTGAACGAATCAACTGGATCCAAGTTTTGCTAATATCGGAAAAGGCATCATCTTACTGTAGACTATAAGCTATGATGCCTTAGTTCTATCTATCTCGCACTACATTGATCGATATTAAAGTCCAACTATATATTATGATGTCATTGCCTCGACCTTTTAATCTTTTTCGCCCGCCGTACATTTTAGACATGTCTTACTCACACTAACTACTGATATTTTTGCTTCCCAATGCTCTTAACATATTCTGTTTAATTATATAAGAATTTTGGTACGAGTTTCGTATTTATTTAAATCACTTATTCTATACCGTATTGGAAATATTCGCCAGTGTCTTATAAATTTATAAGGTCACCATTTGCTATTGTCTTATAAATCTATAAGGTTACCATTTATCAGTGTTTTATAAATTTATAAGGTCACTATATGCTAGTGTTTATAAATTTATAAGGTCACCATTTGCCAGTGTTTTATAAATTTATAAGATCATCATTTGCTAGTCTCTTATAAATTTATAAGGTCAGCATTTGCTAATGTCTTACAAATTTATAACGACACAATTTTCTTGTGTCTTATACATTTATAAGCCATCATTTGCTAGTGTCTTACAAATTTATGAGGTCACCATTTGCTAGTGTCTTATAAATTTATGAGGTCACCATTTGCTAGTTTCTTATAAAGTTATGAGGTCACCATTTGCTAGTGTCTTATGAATTTATTAGGTCAGCATTTGCTAGTGTCTTACAAGTGTATACGGTCACCATTTGCTAGTGCTTATAAATTTATAAGGTCATCATTTTACTATGCTGGCGTATTACAACTATAACTCGTCTCATGCACTTCGACAGAGTGCAAAAAATGTATAACTTTTTCGACCGGAAACCGTCTCTCAATCCCAAGCCCATGTCTCACCCACGCAATGTTAGATATTTGTGCTTGTTTTACACCTACTGTAATGCAATGTATGTGCAACTTAAATATCCCAGACTCGCCGGACTGGCAACTAAATCCTATTGTTTGAGAATATCATAGATCCGGAAAAAAATTCTACCGCTATTGCTTCCGTGCTTTTTGAATTCACTTCATGCCTTCTGCTTTATGGACCATTAGAATATGCAAAAATTAAACATATTGCTACCAAACGTCGCGCATGGATATACTATTATAAATCCGGTCCTTGTCACGAAACTGTCTTACGTTTCTGTTACAATATGCATTGTTTAGGAATAACAAAAGATGACAAAGACAAAAGATGAAAAAGACAAAAGATGAAAAAGATAAAAGATGAAAAAATTAAAAATGTCTCATCTGTTTATGTTAAGACATTGACTTCATCCAGATCGATACACAATTTTTATTCGCCTAGAGTTTAAATGTGAACAAAATTAGAACATTATCAGTTTAAAATTGGAGCCTGTTATTTAATAAGCAAATTATTGACTTTTCTGATTTGCATGGGATTAAATTAAGATAGATCTAATAAGTTATTTTAGCAAATGTGGAGAAGTTCTGTCTGTAATTCTATACACGACAGGTTGTTGCAATCATGCGCTAATTAAGTCAGGGAACAGCAACGGTTGCAATAACCTGATATCTGGAAAATGAACAACGATTTCCATTATAAGCAGCAATAGACTAATGATCTAACGTTATATGACACTAATTAACAGTTTCTAGCGTGAGATACAGAATTGTTTTAAACATGATCAGGGTGTTCACCTTAACAGAAAAAAATCTAAGTCTCGCATTGACATATGGTAGTTGGCTTGGAAGGAAAACAACGTGTCACCCTGCTAACACAATCGCCGACTCTCACGTTGTTTTCTGTGGATTGTTTTTCTTTCAGCTCTCTTCTGGTTCTGACGTGTTGTCATTTTCTATACATTGGGAACCGTCGAGGAGGTGCACTGACTCAGTATAAAAATGAAAAGAAAAGAAGACAGAAACAATAAAAACAGACTCCGAGAGGTTCTATTCATTTTAGTTGAACACTATGTGTGTTACACCATCGACCCTTACAACGCTAAGGGCATCTCCCACCTCTACAATCGGGAATATGTTCTGCAGTTGGTTGATCAATTCATTTCCCCGTCTCCTACGAGTCCTATCTATCTTCAACTGTCAAACGCATAAATGTCCTCTTGTTAAACTGCAAATGTCAACGTCGTCAGCCGTACACTGTCCTTCACTTTAACTGTTGTGAAGATTGTCGTAGAACTCATTGCAAAGCCTACAACTAACTCTAAATATATCGCATGTACTTTTGTCCACTACACTTTGACTAACCAGTCAGCTTCTTCTCTATACCCCGCTAGTTCTTTCACAGGAATAATGTTTAACCATTATGTAGATGAGAGGGTAAGTGCGCCGTGACACATGCATTGCAATGGCATACATACATTAAAAGACAATGAAAATACAACTAAATATTATACTAAGTATAAGTTCACATGAGGCCTTCAAATAAAAGAAATAATTTATGAATAATAAATTATAAATTAAATTTTGCATCATAGGTGTTTCCACATGCAGATGTCTTTTACAATATAGATTTGCTTAATTTTGGTTAATTAAATATTATATATATATATATAGATAGATAGATAGATATATAGATGTGTGTGTGTGTGTGTGTAAACACTTAGAGACAATCCTAACTTAGATTTTACGTACTGCGTTTCATCAGATTAAAAGAAAACGTTAGAATCGTGAGGTCGTTCGATGAAATTAAACTAATGTGTCGTTTTTATAATTACGACGATGTTCGAGGTGGGTTATTATTTCTGGCAATCCAGCTATACGAGTGCTAGAAATGAAGGAAATGAATCAGGATATGAATTTGCAGGATTACTTCTATTTTGAAATGTTAAAATGAACTGATGTCTATATCAGTTCATTTTCAACTTTCAAAATTGAATATTTATTTAGGATAAAGATTTATAATAAATAAATAAATATTCAATTTTGAAATTTATAAATGAACTGATATATACGGGATAAATAAATATTCAATTTTGAAAGTTGAATGTCTTAATAAATAATCTTTGTTTCGTAAATTCAGTTCTCCCAAGAAATACATTCTCTATATATTTTTGTTTTCGATAAACTTAATTGCTCTTGTCTTTTGTCATGCATCTTTTTCTCTTTATCTGCCCTTACATCCCAACACTTGGAGGGAGTAACCACTAATTATACTACAAAGTGAAACGTGCGGGGTTTTCTCTGAAAAACTTTTTTCCTCGTTTCTGTTGCTGTTAAATTATTGTAATAGTCGGACTAAACACACCACAAGATCCTATTTTTTGTGTTGTTGTCAATTAAAATAACAATAAAACGATACTATCAACATGCTTGCTCAAGCACTTCATTTTCTATGATGCTTTTTTTACATGGCTGTACGCTTTTTGTTTGAAAATCGCTCCAGACAAAGCATGAAGACACTTGATATAATGATCGAAAATAAAATAATATACCCAGATCAAAAATTAGAAGGCTGACTAGGAAGTAAGATATTTCAGACGAAAATATATTTTCTCGTTCTGCTAAACAGTGCGCACATCGTTCAAAGCGGCAATTGGAGCACATGTTTCCACATCTAAGTTCTATAGAAAACTTCACTCTCTCTAATGGTTTACATCTGCTTGAGCAGCTGCCATTGCTCAAAGGCAGCATGCATACCGCAGATTTATCCTACATAAGTTCAGAACAAATAGACAAAAGTATATAGAAGCGAGAAGTAATTTTAAGAAAGAAATTTGGATAGTTACGAGAGAATAAATTAAGAACACGTGACGTCTGCAAAATCTACAACAGTTTTAACAACTCCCAATCATGAAGTTGCCTGCACGGCAACCGAAAAAGCTAACAGTCGGTTTACCTCTAACTCTATAATTGACCAAGCAAACCACTCCCTCTCTAATTTTCTAGATGGTCTGAATACCATCCCTGCTCAGGTGATATCATAAAAGTACATGATATCATTAAAAAAAACATAGACACCTCAAAAGCATATGCACTTAGACTCATACCGGCTTAACTATTAAAACATGCCTCGTTGAAGTTACTCCCATTCCCTCCAAACTCTTCAACGAATTTTTTAACAAATCTTTCTTTCCTGGGTGGTGGAAAACTGCTTCCGTGCTGCCAGTTTAAAAGAAATCTGGCGAAAGAACTGACCCATAAAATTATCATCCGATTAACCTACTCCCTCTCTTCTCCAAGATATTTAAGTCGGTAATTAATAAAGCTCTAGTCCACCACCTTCACCACCTAAACTTCTGTCCGACCAACAATATGGATTGAGGCAAGCCCGTTCTACTGCAGATAGCCTTAACGTAAATAAGATGCATTGTATAAAGCGAGGGAAAGTAGGGCAACGGACTCAGATATATCGAAGGTTTTGACGGTGTATTGCACGATTGTCTTCTAAGGAAAATAAGATCATATGATATTACTGAATGAATACTAAACAACTAAATCATTCTTAAATAAGAGGAGAATGCAGGCTGTCCTGGATGGTTGTACATCAAAACAATATGATATAAGCGAATGTGTTACTTGGACCTTTATTATTTCTGATATTCATAAACGACCTCCATGTTAAAATTGTTTCTGAGAGTGGTATATACCTTAATGACATCACGCTCTATAACAGGCACCAGGGAAAAACGAATGAACAAATATCTAAGGCAATGGCGGAAATCCTAAAGGAATAACCCCAGGCTGTAATATAATGGAGACAACAATGAATGGACACATTCAATGCTGTCAAGACTAAGCTTGCTTTCTTTTAATAATCACAAAAAAACTTTCACAATCACCAATAGCTATGTGTAATGATACATTACCTGAATATACTTTTTCCAAACTCCTAACATGAGTTTGAACAGATACATTGAGGACATTGCCCCATGGCGCAGGGGATAGATACGTTGAACCTCTACGGTTACAGGTGAGATTTGTCTGAAGATAGAGGTTTCAATCCTACCCTAAGCCGGCCAGAGGCTTACTTTGCCAAAAAGTGGTTAGACGACAACAACTATGGATGGCAGTAATTGCTGTGAATGCATTTAGGCGATTCAGAGTTCCTATCCGGTCGCGGTTACCACCTGATGAAGGCCAGAGGAATAGTCGGCCGTAACGTCGTGAAACAACAACAAAGAAAAGATGAGGATAATAGTCTGCTATAAATTAATAAAAAGTTTTGAATTCCGACAATTAAAATAATTTTAAAACTTTAAATCTAATCTATATAATCATAAGGCTATGTGGTTCGTCCAGGCATTCCTGCTTGCTTAAATCTTGCCTAACAAAACATGGGACTATATATCTCACCCTGAGTGTTATTCTCACAAAGTTTGGGTCGATGTAACCTCCGATCTTTTCTACAAAATATTCCCAAGATCGACAAGATACACCTGAAGAAGGTCGATATCGACTGAAACATCGTGAAAACCACACACAATATGAGAACAGTAGTCCGATGAATCCAAATTATACGAATAACCAATCCTCATCTCAAAAATACAACAACGTGAAATGTTTACTGTTATAGCGAAACTAATGTATTAGAGGTTTTCCAAATCTTATATCCCCTATTTCTTCGCTTGAATGGATGAGAGGATTAAAATCTTATACTTATAATGACTGAACTCATGCATTTATTACCTGAAAGTTTCATGTCTCTTTTGCAGATATTAGCGATGTGAATCTCTTAGAAACAACATCTATCGTGGACGTGCATTCGACGCACAGTGGCGGCACTGAATTCATGGCAAAAGTGCATTGAGAATAATGGTGACTACTACTACTGCTCCTAACTTGCTTGCGCAAGTTAGGTTCAGTATCTGTTGTCCTATCGTGTCTGCTACTACGCCTTTTCTTTCTGGATGAGGTTCCATAGCCTTTTAAGGGAAACTACAAGGCAGCAGTAGAATTTGAAGTCAGAGTTCCTATCTCTTAGCAGTTTGCTGTGATAAAGCCCACGGGGCAGTGGTGTTTGATTTTGGGGTTGGTTTGCTAGTCTTCGCTCAACCAAGGGCACCCACAAGACAGTGGAGTAGGAGTTGTTAGTGTGTCACGGCGTGTCCACACATCGGTGGGCCATAACGCACTACCTCTGGAGTCCCCTACTACTCCGAGATCTCCTACAAGTTTATCCTGGGGCCGCAAGACACCCAGTTACCATGTGTGGTCAACGTGGAGGCACTGTAGGAGTCTTGATGATGGAGAGACTATGTATTGACAGGGAATACTTATGCATAGCTGCTGCATTTTCATCGCGAGGTTAGCCAGCGGTGTTAGCTGAAGGCGAGAAGGCATGCAAGCATGAACTTAACACTAAGTTATACCTAACACACTAGACGCATCACACCCCCGAATTAAGAAACCAAACGTACACACTTACACATATATATATATATATATATATATATATATGTATATATATATTATTCCTTTTTGTATTATTTATGTAAATAAAGCCATGACTGTATTTGAATAAAGAATTATATATATATATATATATATATATATATATATATATATATATATATATATATATATAATTTGCTCTCTTTGATAAAGCACTGTCAAGGATCCTTGTTGAAATTCAATTATTTTTAATTTTGGGGTATCTTTCTATCTTCTTTATATATATATATATATATATATAGAGAGAGAGAGAGAGAGAGTGAGAGAAAGAGAGAGAGAGAGAGAGAGAGAGAGAAAGAGGTTTTAAATGTCTTGAGCACATTTCAAGTCCTAATATCTGGTTTACTATGAATGCTAGTCAGATGAAAGTGGTTCTCTTTTAAAGTTAATGCATTTTTTGTAAGGCTATTGATTTTTTTTATTTATTTTAAGATCATTGTTAAAATGTGGTCAAGACCTTTAGAACACCATTTATATATATATATATATATATATATATATATATATATATATATATATATAGAGAGAGAGAGAGAGAGAGAGAGAGAGAGACGTGGGGAGAGATGTAACTGGCTCTGTAGAAAATGTACTTTAGAAAATTATTTCTTGGATCGAATCGTTGAATATTCTTTTTCAGAAGGAGAACTTATCTAAGACTCACGTCTCGTTCGCTCAATTGTTAATAAACTTTTTCTAGCTGATAAATAAAGATGAAAGCAAAGTTTTATGTAGACGCACACCATTAGATTGGCGGGAGGAGATAACGCACAGCAGGAAAAAGCAAGAAACGAAAGTAAAATTCAAAACAACAAAAATAACGACACATTTAGATGGCAATGGATTCATAAGTAAACGAAGTTACTAATAGGCGAGGCCGAATGTGCACGCAGCCATATTTCTTTTAGAGACAAAGAGAAAAAAAGAATAGAAACATAGAATTATAGGTAAAGACATAGATTGATAAAGTTCAAGAGGATGAAATAGAAAAAATATTCTACTTATAAATTTAAAGACCGTGCACGCTAACAAATGCCTTCGAAACTAACACCTCGCATGTAACTTCATATATACGGTTTTTGTCTTCATCACAGGAAAGTTTCCCTGCTGACTACAACATAGTCGTCTTCAAACTCAAACGATTAAGCAAAAAGCTGTTATCTTGTTAACTAATTCTTCTTACGTTATTCACCGTTTCGCATTCGCTCATTGGAGCATTTTTTAGCGTCCAACTGACAACGTTATCAAATTTATCCAGGAGTGGCTTTAATCATTGTATATGCCGACTCATATATGTAAATAAGAAAAGAAGTTCGAAATATCTTACAAATTCTTCGAATTTTCATTTATCAACGCAAATTTATCTTTTTATGAAGGGCATCGATCATACTTTCAGCTTTCTGCTTCGGCAACGCAGTGTCAGACACTAGCATAAAGAGACAATATTATGTGTTACTGGTGGAGGGTTTTTCAAAAAGAACTTCTTCACCATAGGAGTGTGGAACAGTCCCAAACGAAAATCCCGTCATCTTTAAATATGAAATCCCCTACTACCCAACATATATATGCTCGTATAATACAATTGAAATAAAGAGCAAAATATGAAAAAATGGAGGTTGTCTTGCGTTTACAATATATATATATGTATATATATATATATGTATATATATATATATATAGTTTTTTTTAATAACAGTAATCCACAAACACGCGTGTTTCGGAGCCCTACTTCTCTTCAGCGTAGCTTTACTGTTTTAGGATTCGAAACTTGGACCTTATGTGTTTCAGTCCAGCGCCCTAATCTATTACGCTATGATGCCATAGACGATTTACTGATTCGTTTTCATCGTTTATCTGTTTACCTGGTTTTCTTTTGGATTTTTTTAACGATATATTAAGGTTAATGTCTCCGCCTCGGAGAACCGGTATTTTCCTTAGAAAGTCGCCCATTTTATATTTTGGGCGTATCTATTTATTTATTTATTATTAAAAAAATAGTACATTCATATATATATATATATATATATATATATATATATATATGTGTGTGTGTGTGTGTGTGTGTGTGTGTGTGTTTGTGTGTGCATGTGTCTGTACAGAGTGTCAACAAGATATGGCTACATTATATAGGCCGAGTTTGTGGGCACCTTGTATATTATGTAGCCAAATTCTGTGGCCGACCTGTAGCTTATATAGTAAAACCTTATAAACACTCTGTATATATATATATATATATATATATATGCTGCATAAGAATAATATTTGCCATATTTTACGAGAGCATTACGCCCGATTTTTTTAGAAAAGCTCATGTTACTTAAATATTGATAGATCTTATACCTTTACTCTCTAATTGAAAAATATGTAAGTGAATAAATCTTGGCGTTTAAAGATGGACCTTTATAAGCTCTCAAAATGTCCCATATATGTGAAGCTGCCGTGGATTGATGTTAAAGGCCATTAGTTTTCACATGAAATTTCTACAGGTGTTTCGCGTTTTCTATTTTGCAACCATGGTACGAACGGTGTTTGGGACGAGAAACGCTTTCTCCTCCTTTCGAAAGGATGGCATCCCTACTACTCGATACAATGTGATAGTTCCTCCTTTTAACGGTCAGTGCGAGGCTGACTACCTAAGGCATACCATTCAGCATTTGTAGGTTAGAATTTCCAAACGTGTCCACCTTTCAATACGCAGGCACAAACGTGGCCAACATCTCGGCGTGTACAGGCTCATAAGTCGGCCATCAGTGAACATTTATTGTACTGCCAGAGATGGAGAATACACGGATGCAACTTTCTATATATGACACAGAGCACGTTCGAGAATTCACTTGAAAATTATCACGGCGGTATTTGCGTGCACCATCTCTGTAAAAAAAAAATAACAATTTGAAACTCATGGGTATTCTTGAGATTGTTTCCTTTTCTCCTTTCCGCCATTCTATTTTCCCTCTCTAATAATTTATGCTCTTTTGACGATGTTCTTAAACGATACCCCCCAACTGTTATCGATGTTATTTTGAAAAGAGTCGGCCGAAAGGCGTCTCAATATAGTTTTCTTTTCTTCTGCGCATTTACACGCTTATTGTCTCATTTATGTTTATGAATAGTGAATTAGAGCTAAGAATAAAAAAGAAGGAAAGAAAAAGTATTTGAGAAGTGTATTTTGGTTTCCTTTCTATGTTATTTTTTTCTTCTTTAAAAATATATGGTTTTTATCGCCAAAAAATGTACGTGCAAATTTAATGTGCAAGTCAAAAATGTATAATTGTTTTAAAGTATTTGAAATGTTTTAAAAACATTACTTAAGTTTTGTCAATCATGTAGTTGCTGCTGCTTTTCTGTCATGGAAACATAGACCAAATGGCATCGTTTCTTTGAGAATGTCCTCAATTCATATCATTAGATAGCAACACAAACGCCCCGTTGCCCTAGAAACCAATGCCTACTTTGCGAGCTGGATGGTCAATTCAAAAGAAAAATCGTCCGAAAAAATTTAAAAAAAAAAAAAAAAAGTGCAAAAAGTAAAGGAAAAGACGATCGAAACGATGAGAAATAAAGGAAAACGAAAAAAAATATGAACCGTTTTTTTCTTTCTTGAATATCTATTAATATGTATATTAGTATAGTTATGAGAACATCACGTATATCTCTATAAGTATATGTACTACTCGAATGAGCATAACTTTGGTAATTACATATTGGACTTTTTAAGTGTATTAGTCGAATAGTATCTCCCCCTTCTCTCTCTCCCCCTCTCTCTTTGTCTGTCTCTTTCTCTGTTTCTCTCTCTCTCTCTCTCTCTGTTTCTCTCTCTCTATATATATATATATATATATAAAAGTGAAAGTGTCTGTCTGTCTGTCTGTGTGTCTTTCTGTGTGCATTTCCCTTCCTGTCAATTGTCAGTCTACAGACTCGAAATTTAGTATACAGGGTACTGAGATTTGGGAAAATCTTTGTAATCCGTTTCGGCCACACATTTGGCTCGTAAGAGCTCAAAGTTCAACGATTGAGAACTCTACCAAACTTCTCCGCCAATTTTGGGTATAAAATATTGAAATTTTAGATATAGGTTCCTTGGACATGGAGCTTACTTAATAACTTGATTTGAACCCCAAACAATAGATGTTAAAGGGGCATAATATGGGTCAAAGTTGAAAAAAAATTACCTATGCGATCTATACAAAACTACTCTGAAAATTTCTGGTCTAAACATTTGAAATTTTACATAAATTGTATTCAGAGATCGGGCAAGCTTTTTAATCGGTTTGGGTCGAAAATTTGAGCAACCGATATATAAATGCATGTATGTATGTTTGGATGTCTGCCTAAAACTTTCGACAGAGACAACGGATTTACATAAGATCAGTATTATTTTAAGGTTCGACGCTGCAAACGACAAATACCTAAAAATGGGTTAACAACATTAATTTCTTCACCCTCAACTGGGAACTTTTCAACAGGGAGGGGTCGCTTTTTTCGCCGATATTTTCGAAAGTCATCCCCTCTTTTAGCCTTAATTTAAACCTACGTCACTTCCGGTTTGGCGGAAGTCGTAACAGCAAAAACGTCAGTTTTTTTTTGTTCATTTCCTCCTTCGCGGTACTACAATTATTATTATTTTTTTTTTTGCTAAACACACACCTCCAAACCCATGGACACCCATGCTAGTATATATATATATATATATATATATATATATATATATATATATATATATATATATATATATATATATATATATACAATCCCGTTGACACACCGGTTCTCAGCAGATAACCCAAGTTCAGCACAGTAGAACATGGCCAGTACCAGATGGGTGACAATTTGGGAAGGGTAGGCGCTGTATGTACCGCGTCGAGTCGAAAAAATATTCAGGTTTGTATCTGGGGGCGCATTAATTCACTGGGAGGAGATGCACCCCGAGTCTTAGTTAATACATGCATCGAGGAAGAAGAAACTGTGATGTAAAAATCTGTGATTTACTATATACTCTGTCTAGTGGGTGATATGTGAACCAACTATTTGTAGTCAGTTCTTCACCAGTAAGAAAACATCATCTGTGTTGATTACCGAGCAAATTAGTTGTAGTTTCAGACAGCTCATACATCCTAATCGACGAGAGAGTTCATCATATATATATATATATATATATATACATATATATATATACATATATATATATGTATATATATAGGAGCAAATAGTTAATAACTCATATTAAAAACACTTTGCAAAAGAGCTAAAAACATATTTAATCTGAAAAAGAAAACACTTAATGAGCGGATAGTCCTTAATCCGCGGAGTTTCAAAGAAATACTTTCCTTCTCATCAGAGGGTAGGAATTAGCAAAATGCGGGATCGGACTTTGCATACAAAAGTATTTGATGAAACTGCAAGTAAGTCAAAGATCTTACTTGATAACAAAAAGTGAAGCAGAGGAAATATGGTAAAGAAAAAGGTCATTTCACGTGAATGGATAATCTGGTGAAAGGTAAAGTATCCAATGACGGTAAAATCTAAAAATGTAAATCCAAGAAAGTTAATTAAATTTACATTCGTACAAGTAAAATCCAAGGAAATCACGTAATTGGAAGATGGTCCAAAATAATCAAAATGGCCGAAATCCGTGGAATATAATTCACAAATATGTACAAGGAAAAGGGGGAAAATTCATAAAATATTAATAAAAGATAAGATATGCTTTCAACACGGCTGCCGAAAGAAAGTGTAATTAAGAAAAAATCAGTGAAGAAGAAGAGAAAAAAAAGATTAAATAGTGATAGAATTAAATATAAAATACAAAAGCAAATGTCAAAATGACCAGAAAAGATGACGTTAAAAGGTGCGATGAATATAGGGCAAAATAGGTCAACTGAAATGTACAGGTTATTACTTAAGAAAATGTCAGCAAGAGTTATTAAAAGACACTAAATGGAAAAAAAATAAATAAATAAATAAAAAATAAATAAATAATATAAAATAAAAAATAAGATATAAAATAAAAAATAAAGAAATTAAGGGATAAGGATGGCCGGTATCTGCAAATTCCGGATGAAGCAAGTAAGTATGTAAGTAAAATCATATAGTAAAATATAAGTAACTATACATACAGGATATGAATGTGTAGGAAGATTGATATATTTTATATATAGGAATATTTGAAGACTAAAACGAAAATTGCAGATTAAAAAAACCCGGCCAAGCAAAGAAGAAATAAAAAATAAAGGATTATTAAGTTATAAAGTATTAAGAAAGTATGTAGAAAAAAACGATAATGTTAACGAAAAATTATATATATCTGGAAGGTTAACGTAATAGCTATGTAATTTCCAAATTACCATAATTAAATTTGGAGTTATTTTTACAGAAAGTGATCAGTTCGTTTTAAGAATTTATATTATTGTTACTTTGAGGGGAAGTAATTATAGTTATAACTTCGGTTGTGCAGAGGCGACATGACGTAGAGCCTGGAGTATAAGACTTAACTTTTTCATGATAGTCCATTTGATTGAGAAGGGGGTATTATTAGAATTATGTTTTTTAATTAAAGTGGTTAGAGAAGTTCCTTGGTTATTATTAGAATTACGGTTGTTAAAAGAAGAAATGTGGTTTTATATTCTTTTCTTAATTAATGTTGAAGTAGCGCCGATATATGTATGTACTTTATTAAAAGCTCGAGGTCAGGTATTGATATTAATTTGCTGATTTGTATTAGTTAAATAGTTATATATATATATATATATATATATGTGTGTGTGTGTGTGTGTGTGTGTGTGTGTGTGTGTGTGTGAAATTAACGATACCAAAATATTGTTGAATTATATATTAGGTCTAGTTAATATGTCATCTTGGCCCAAACCTAGTATAGAATTTAACAGAATATGGAATCCATTAATTATAAACAATATATATATATATATATATATATATATATATATATATTATATATATATAATATATATATATATATATATATATTATATATATATATATATATTATTTTGAATTAATGGATGAAATTTGACACCGAAATATATTCTAATTATAAATTTCAAACACGTAAAATGTTCGTTTATTTACTTAATTTTGCGTTGTAATTTTACTTTCAAGCGCACCCGACGATGAAGTGTGTATATATATATATATATATATATATATATATATATATAAACTGCATCAAATGCTTTATTGCAGATTAGTAAAACATCAGTATTTCACTAAATATATCTCACAAAAATGAAAATTGTAACATGAAATTACTGTTTCACATTTAGTTATTTCCGAAAATGTTATTCAAATCCATGCGATATTCACAAAGTTATGACATTTTATTTATTATCAAGTAATTTATCATCTCCATCGCTTTATTGCAGGTCTTTTATCGGAAAGGAAAGTATTGTTACTGGACTCGCGGAAGGATTGTTCAGCAAGGATTTTCTATGAGACTGGAAAGGGATCCAAGAACTTTGGCTTCGGGAACAACCCAAACACTAAATCAAGAAAGGATAAGGGCACCAGGAGAAATGTTCCACATCCTGATATTCGGTAAATTCGTAGGGAAGTCAACCAAAACCCAAACAGCACCAGTGCGACATTTTTGCAAGATGTGTAATCGCTCAAAGATCCACGCAAGACCGATGTGTTTAATGAGATGGCAAGGAACATCAAAACTATTCAAAGTCCTCCATTGAGCAAACAACGAAGGGAAAAACGAATGGCTTGGGCACAGAATTTTATTATTTTTTTTTTTTTTACTAATGTTCACCCCTTACAAAGTATCTCGCCACTTGGACGTAAGGGCTTATATTTGGGGTAATGTCTAGGAAAGATTAACGGGATATTTGTTTATGTTACATTTAAACTTCTGCATATCAGTACAGCCAGGGAAGCAGGCAGCAGGAATGGATGTCCAACGTGTTCTCTTTACAGATGAGACCCGTGCTACTCTTGACGGTCTGGATGGATGGGCCAAAGTTTGGAACTCGAACGGAAGTCCAATCCCTTACAGAGTTCATCGCCAACAAGGAGGTGGAGGCATCATGTTTTGGGCAGGAATCATTGGGGATTAGTTGGTTGGACCATTTCGAGTTCTAGAGGGTGTAAAACTTACCAGCAATGCGTACACGACCTTTTGGATAAACATTTGTCACCATGGCTAGATGACTGACCATTGTCACGTCGCTTTCAAAGTATTTTATGCTTGAGAATGCACCATCACATTCTGTTAGGGCAACTGCATCCTTTCTTGAATCCATGGGCTTCTTTGGAAAACCCCTCATGAGATGGCCACCGTGTTCCCCGGATCTTAACTCCATTTAACATCTCTGGTCAATATTGAAAAGAGGTGTTTATGACAGAGGAGAGCAATTTACTTCAAAGAATGCCCTGTGGAGGAAAGTAGTTGATATCGCAAGAACCATAACTCCTTTTCAGATCCAACAATTGACTTCTTCAGTAGACAAAAGGTTGTTTAAAGTTAATTAAAAATTGGTGGATACGGCGATGAATAATTCACTTATTTTAGGCTTAAAACCTAGGATGTGCTTTTGTTAAGTATTATTTAACAGAAACATAATAAAAAGTAAAGTTTTTTATGATTAGACATTGTATTTTTGCCCTAATACAACTTTTTAAGAAACCTGCAATAAAGCGATGAACAGTGGGAATTCCTTGATAAAGAAGAAAATGTCATAACTTTGTGAATATCGCAAGAATTTGAATAACATTTTGGGAAATAACTAAGCTTAACGCAGTCATTTGATTATACAATTTTTATTTTTTGCGACATATATTTAGTGAAATATTTTTAAAAAATTGACTCGTTCGCCACCACCGAGAATCAAAACCAAACTTACGATTGACTTTTTCCTATAACGTTACTGCTAGAGCTATTAAGACATGTTTGCTGCAAGGCTATAAATCAAAATATAAACCAATAGCTCTTACGTTACGCATGCATATTCGTAATGCCGACTTTCACCTGGCAAATTCCAATTTCTTTGATTTTCCCAATTTTGCACCAATTCTCACCGACTAAAACCCAAATATAAATTTTTCCATGAGTTTGAATACCCTATATATTAATATTTTTGTCTGTAGACTAAGAACTGATAGAAGAGTTTCGTAGGTCAAATGTTTTAAAAGTATATATATATATATATATATATATATATATATATATACGCATACATAAATATATATATAGAAAGAGGTTTGTGTTTACTATATACTTTTTACGCTAATGTTACGCAAGTATAAATCATGTAGAATATCTGCATGAATATAATTACAGGTAATAGTTAACTAAATATAATCATAGCATGAGAAAACCTAATAAAACTATTTTGGAATTAATTAAACTAATTGTTTAAAAGAATATGCAAAGTAACTAGATCTTTTGCAAATGAATACAATTCCATGACCCATATATAACAAAGTTGTATTTTATTTTTTAATAAATAGGAAAACAGGTTTTAATATAAATATCTCTACACAAAATATTATAGGAGTGTAGATTCATAAAAAAAGCAATGTGAGCTTTTAGTTCTTTCATCCACAAAATCGTCTTTTGAAATTGTTATCAAGAGTTTAAATAAAACAGATTTCTTGCTTGAATATTCTGCAAAATCTTTTGTATTAAAAGATTCACTGATATTCTATATATTATTAAGTCATCGCTTATCAAGGCCAGAAGCCACATGAGAATACGAGTTTATAAGATAGATAATCAGATGATGAAAATACTTTTAGACGATAAATTGAAATGATAGACTTTCATGACTTAAGAGAGCTGTTCCAAAAATATTTGTGAACATTGCATTTGAAGACGACTATGTTGTAGTCTACATAGATGCAGCCCCTTTTTATTATGTTCCACAGATTATATTAGATTTGGAGTTTTAACACATACAAGTAGAAAGAAACTTATTTTCACGGCATTCAGGAGACGCTGTCTGCTGTGAATATTTTCCAGCATGAATCTAGGTTGGTTGTTTTTGTTTTACGGCATATCAAACCTTTTTCAGGTTTTTTAATGCCGAATCCAGGGATTTTGAAGAACAATCTTTTAATAGAGTATATATATATATTTTTTTTTTAAGTCGGTTTCTATTTAACCCGTAATAAGGACCCTAACAGGTACTATCAGTCTGGGTCAGAGTGGACCTGGGAGCAATGGCGATGAAAGGATGGTTCCACACTCCCCAAAGCCTGCAAGCTGGTATCTCACCATCAGATATAGTTTAAGGTCATATCCAGGACCGATAAATCTAGGGATTAGAGTTCAATCAGATAAAAAAAAGAATTAGCAGCGTGATCCATGCCATAATTTCTACGTAATTCCTCTTCGGATTGCATGCTATTTTTTGTACTCTGTTAACGCACGGAGAAGTGTCCTGTGAGGCAGCTCCTCGAGTATGGAAATGATACTCCACCTTAGAGTAAGTTTGACTTATACCTGTAGAGAATTGACTCAAAAGCCTGATATATTCTGGAGCGGTGGAAAGATCAAACATTTTTCTAGTTATCTTAGTAATAGATTTTATGTTCGACGTCAACCCCTCGATTGCAAGTTAGTCGTATACGCAAACAACGCAATAAGCTTCCTTAAGAGAGGGGAGTTCATTTCTGCTGAGGAAAAAACTAAAATCCAATAATTTTATTACTATTAATGAAATCATTATAATCTTTAAAAATGTAGTTATAGTTTTATAATCAGTTTGTTACAGTTTATAAATAAATGGAACTATTATATCATAATAATTAAATTGATCTTTATAAAATGTACCGTATATTTCGGCGTATAAGGCGACCGTCAGATAAGACGCGGTACACAATTGCAGCAAATTATAAATTTATCGTATATTGGTTGTATTAGACGACTGCTAAACCACAATACCATGGTTGTTTAGGCTATGCTAGAGATTGCAATACCCGGTATCTTATGAAATATTGGCTTTTAGAGCTGATTTTTTTAACTTTAAGGGTCGTCTTATACGCCGAAATATACGTTAATTAGAAAATCTTCGAAAACACGGTATGAAGATTTATATTAAAATATTCCCAGGCAACGCCAACTAGTTGCAATTGGCCTATTTCTATTATATATCACATAGTTATATATTTTTGTTGTTAATATAAACAACGTTAAATTCCTTGATAATTCAAATTCCTAAACAACTGACAAAATGTCACTCAACACTAACATTTCACAAATCATGTTTCATAATAACACAATTCTATTAAAAAGGTTTATATTTCCTTGACATTTATTGTCTATTCAATTATTAATTTGACATTCATATTTCTATCCTCAATCCTTTATTGATGTAAAAAGTTTATCTACCTTGCATTGCCCGGTACTTTCGTTACGTACAATTTATTCCCACATTTTAAATTATGCTCTCTTTTTTTATAAATATATTAATAGATTTTTTTTAGATGGAAATTAACTCCATATGTTTGACTATCCAGTTTCATCACTTTTTAGATAACAATCATTTGAATATAATTCCGATTCGAATAAAAAAAATCTTACAAATGATACAATGTTTCATAAGAGAAATTGACGGAAGGAAATCAAATATTGATGCTTACAGCATAAAAGCTATCGATGACAAAAAAATGAAGACATACGCTTCACTTTATATAGTAGCGTTGCGCGATCGTAAAATACGCTTAAATATGATATTTCAATTCATGCAGATTTTGCATTTATTATTATAGAGCCGCAACTAAAGTCACCTTCAGGATATTGTCATACATCATGACCAACAGAAACATTAAAATAGACACCAAATTCAGGATATTCCTAACGTATGTATGGTGTTTTATTACACGGTTGCAAGTGCTTTTTAATTTTTTTTTTAATTTTTTACTTGCTAAAAGTAAAGTGTTTAGAAAAAACAATACTCGCATGCACATGTCTCAGTTTTTGTATGAATTAAAATATAATATTTATGCGTATTTTACGACCGAGGAAAAAACTAGAGGCAACTGAAACTTGGTTCCTGAGAAGAATTTTGAAGATATTCTGGACAGAAAAGAAAACAAATAAAGACGTATTAGAAATGGTAAACACAGAAAGTATCTAATAAGAACAATACGGAAAAGACAAATGAGATTCATGAACGATGTCTACAGAAAAAAGCGAAATAGACCAGATTATTTTGACAGGCACGATCATGGGTAAAAGAAGCAGAGGACGACAGCGAAAAACTTACGTTGATAATCTGAATACCTGGGCAACATAAAAAATGATGAGCAACAATGAATTCATGAATGCCTCAAAAGAGAGAGATAGATGGAAAGCAATAACCGTGAATGCTTGTACCAGGCAGAAAACATTTAAGCATGCTAATTATAAAGCTAGTTATGTATTGATTATGATATTTTACCCTATATATACTTTTAAAATTAAGAAATAACTTGGGTGCAACCAGCTGGAACAGAAACAAAAACATTAAGCACTCTAGCCCTAGCACTTACCGTTTGAGTTATTTATTATAAATATATACATATACACACACATACATACACACACACATATATATACATATATTTATATATATGTGTGTGTATATATATGTATAAATATATACATATATACATACACCCCCCCACACATATATATATATATATATATATATATATATATATATATATATATATATTTAAGTGGTTCATACAAACGAAGGAACTTTTTTATATTTAGAAAATTAACTTCTTCATAGTGTCCCCCTTTACAACCTGGAAAAGAAACCAAAAAAATATCTCGATCAGTTAACAGCATTAACAGTTCATGTTATACTTTATAACAAAATAATATTAAACCAATGTGTCGAAAATCAGATCAGGCAAATAATAAGTATATAATATAATAAAAGAAATGGACAAATCATGATGGAATGAGATAATAACGGAATTACAAACTTAAATGATAAATGAATAACAAAATAACTACATAACAGACAAACGATTAAATGATAAATGAATAACAAAATAACTACATAACAGACAAACGATTAAATGATAAATGAATAACAAAATAACTACATAACAGACAAACGATTAAAGGATAAATGAATAACAAAATAACTACATAACAGACAAACGATTAAATGATAAATGAATAACAAAATAACTACATAACAGACAAACGATTAAATGATAAATGAATAACAAAATAACTACATAACAGACAAACGATTAAATGATAAATGAATAACAAAATAACTACATAACAGACAAACGATTAAATGATAGATGAATAACAAAATAACTACATAACAGACAAACGATTAAATGATAAATGAATAACAAAATAACTACATAACAGACAAACGATTAAATGATAAATGAATAACAAAATAACTACATAACAGACAAACGATTAAATGATAAAGGAATTCACAGTGACATTATCTGAAACAAATTTGCAATTTCAATATCACTTAACGAACTAAAAGTCAACCCAGAAATTCCTTGTTTAAACGGCTTTATGCATTTTATGGTTATACTAGAAGACCGTTCGGGGTTTTCTTGTCTTAAAATATGCATAAATATTATATTTTGATTCATACAGAAACTGAAACATGTACAGGCGAGTATTTTTTTTCTAAACATTCCATTTCTTGTGAGCAAAAAATAGGGGGGGGGATGCTCGGGCTGAGATCGAACCCCAAACACAGTGAGTCAATTACAATAACCATCAGGCCAGCTTAACAAGAGGCTTATAAAGTGTTTTGAAACCTACTGTTCTTAACATAACGAATATTTCATGTGAACCATCCACGCATGCGCATACATCAAAACATAACATAGCAAACATAAAAATCCGATGACAACTAGGTACAATTTAAAAAGAAAATACCAATTAACAGTCCTTTTTTCGGATGAAAACCGATGAACATTTTTCTGCATGTCTGACTATGCTATATGCCAAACTTCTGTAGATCAAATATTGAGTATATAGGTTGAGAAGTGTCTTCACACACACATTCTCACTTTTAAGCCCGGTCGTAAAATACGCATACATATTATATTTTAATTCATACAAAAACTGAGACATGTGCATGCGAGCATTATGTTTTTTATAAACACTTTACTTCTAGAAAGTAAAAAAATTAAAAAAAAAGTCCTCGAGATAAGACTGAAATCAAAACCTAAACACATTGGGTCGAATACGATAACCATTACACCAGCTTGACACATTTTTACAAAGTTTTGCAACAAACATACTTAACATAAAAGGCTATCATGTTTCTAGCCTGCGCATGGTCAGTTGTGAAACAATTAACAAATATATAAACTTCCGACGAGCACCACGTGCCAATTTGCTCATTTACCTCCCTTAGCAGTCCTTTTGCCGGATAAAACCTATGTCTGAATATGCTATGTACCAAACAAGTTGAGAAGTGTCCTCACACACAATCACACCTTCTCATTTTTAAAGATATATTAGCAGGCCGTCCGACTTAGCCCGATCCTATAATTACGTATAAATATTATAATCAATACAGCAACTGAGACATATACATGCGAATATTATGTTTTTTTTTTCTAAAAAGTTCACTTATTGTAAGTAAAAAAAATTAAAAAATACGCGAGCTGAGATTGAAACCAAAACCTAAAGACAATGATTCAAGTATGATATCCATAAGACCAGCAAATTTGTTTTCTAACTACTTATTCTTTATATAAGTAATCTGTAATGTGGACTATTAACGCATGCGCATTCGTGAAACTGTTTACAAACGTATAAAAGTCCAATGACTTCAACGTAACAATGTATCAGTTTTGACGCCTTAGCAACTATTTTTTCCGTATGATAAGGGTTAAAATATTTTCCACGTATCTCAATATCGTGTATACTAAATTTCAAGTCTGTAGATTTCGTTGAGTATATAGGTTGAGAAGAGTCTTCACGCACACACATACACATTCTCACTTTTATAGATATATATATATATATAGATAGATAGATAGATAACTTCAAAGTAAAGTTTGCTTCAATAGCCCATTTTGAGAAAATTAAACGAAAAGTTAAATAAATAGAATAGCAGATTAAAAAAACAAAAACGGACGAACGGATACTGAGACAAGTTCGGAACCCTTACGTTATAATCGACGTCGTCCAATAAAACGTCTTAAACTTTAAGCAAAACTAGATATTTTCAAACCACGAGAAAAGCAAGAATAGAAAGAAGAATGTTTTTCTAAAGTCCTGAATAAGATATCTTGATATTCAGCCTTTTTTCTGCCCGCCAAACAGCTGTTGATAATCGATTTTTTGAGTTGACGTGTGGGCGGAATGTGGAGTAAAAATAGAAAAGAAAGACAACTAATGGTTTCATTGAAAATAGACTTAACATAAAAAAATAAGAATGGATTTTTTTTAATGTATCCATTGAATTGCTAAGCGTTTAGCAATAGAAATGCCATTTAAGACTTAAGCGAATAAAAAAAAATGAGTATGATCGACGACTGGAAACGTTATCTCTATTTTTTATGATGTGTGCTATTTGTACATATTTATGTAAAGGAAACTTAAGTTTATGAAAGCCAGTACACAACATCAGTCTTACGCATCACCACAAACTGAAGAATGATATGACGGTTAAATGAGCTAATTTGTAAATTACATTTTCAGCCCAAATAAGGCACATTGCCACTTTGATGTAGGAGACTACTATCAGGGACATAGGCTACAGATGTACTATATAGGGAGTTAGGCAGCAAGTTCACGATACACTTGAACTTCTGCATGTCAGTACAATTGGGCACCCAGGGACCCAGAAAGAAATTCCAAAATCTAGCGGTTCTGGGGAAGTAACTATTGGAGTAGAAGTTTCTCTTACATCTAAGGATCTCTACTGTGAAGGGGTGGGATTAAGCTTCTTGTCGTGTTTGGCAGGGGTATTTACGTCGAAGGGGTACAAGCAGCTTTACCTTCATTGATCCTATATATGTATGTATATATATATATATATAAATATATATACATATATATATATATATTAATTGTATCGACAAATATAAGACAGTTGCTAAGCTGAACATGCTTAAGTTTCAGAGCAATTAATTCATTAAATAACCGAAAGTTCCTCGTCAGGCGACGGAAATAAAGTTTAGCTACTATTGAAATCTATTGAACCTTCTTAATAACCTCATTTTAATTCATGGGTTTTATCTGCTGAATATATATATATATATATATACTTATATATATATATATATATATATATATATATATATATATATATATATATATATATATATATATATATACTAGCGAAAGTATCCGTCGTTGACTAGGTTCAAAAACAACCTACAGAAAATGGACTCTGATTTATGAAAGTATGATAGGTTATGAAAAGGAAGGGTTGTAAAGTGATAGCTTCGAATTTGGGGGGATCAAAACCAAAGCAAAATATGATGAAAGTAAAAATAAAATAGATAGACCCCATAATGTATTATACCATACCTGTTCACACTAAAACACTTATCACAATATTCTGTGGATTTATATTAAAAAAAAACTTTGTTAAACTTTATGACATATTTCCATTCTATGGAGGTCAGGTGCGAACGCACACCCCATAATTTTATTATACCATATTTCTTAAAACTAAACATAATTATCAAAATATACTTACGCAAAAAGATATGAAAAGTCTTTATTAAAGTTTATGCCTATTTCCATTCTATAGAGGCCAAGCGCGAACGCAGACCCCACAATTTTATTATACCATCCCTATTTTAGTTAAAACATACTTATCAAAGTATTCTTATGTACATCTATATAAAAAAAAAAAACTTTTTAAACGTTTTTTTTATTTTTAAATTGTTTATTTCCATACTTTTTGGACCAGGCGCGAACGCAGACCCCACAATTTTAATGAACCACAGTTCTACCAGATAAAACATAACCGTTCCTTTGTCTGGATACATCTTCTATCGTTATATGTAATCGTTTTTTTTTAAATAGTCAACCATATAGGAGCCTATTCGTGATCAGACACACACACATTCAACTTTATATTATATTATATATATATATATATATATATATATATATATATATATATATATGAAAAGGATAATTTCTAAGGTTTTATATATTTCTTCAACGCAGATGGCGGACATATTTCTTCAACACTGATTTTGGACATGTTAAAAAGCATGAGCCGTATTTACTGCCCGATGTAATTTTAACAATGAAAATGTGTCAAGATACGTACACACTTTGTATTTTTTCAAGCATATATGATGAGATGAAACAAGAATTTTTTTTTAAACAATATAGCATTTTAAATTGTCTGGCTTTTGTCGAAACAATTGTAATATCCGAAAAAATACAAATATGAAGTTATTACTTCTTGTTTGTTTTTTTGTTTTGTTTTGTTTTGTTTTTTGTTATAACAGTTAAGTGAGCTTAATTATGTATAGTTTCAAATTCAAATTAAATAATAATTAAATATATCCGGAAATTGTAATCAAGTGTTGGATTTTTTTATATTTTAGTTTCGTATATGAATACAGTTATTATAATTAATGAATTTATTAAATATTATTATGAACATTTCTGGCAGAATATACCTAAATTAATAGAATGTTTTGGTTCAATTAGATGGGTTTAGTGACATTATTTCTAAAGTTTAAATGACTTAATGTATATATATATATATATATATATATATATATATATATATATATATATATAATAAGTTATTTCTATTTATTTTTGCAATTTTTTTACATAGGAATAACTACTTATAAAGGCCCAGAGACTACTCGATGATAACGATTAAGAGTGTACACTAGTCAGTTGGACAATAACGTAACCGTTAGTAATAGAAAATCGGTAAATTTGTTAACAAGTGGAACGGCTCATCAAGAATTTTTATTTTACTTTGGACTTGAAGACAGCAATATTGTAGTCAGCTGGAAAGCAGGAAAACGGAAGACAATTCCATACGCGTGAAGTTCTAAGAAAGAAGCTTTGTGTGCATGGAATCTACGTTTAGGTTTAGGAACATATAAAGAGTGGGGGGAATTATTGATAGTGTTTTCAGCTAGACGAGTGTTTCTTGTGAAAGTTTGGCGAGGGGGGACTATAGATTGAAGCTCAGTCGAACACTTTCCATGAAAATAACGATAAAGCAGAGACAAACTCGCAACATCTCTTCTGTGAGAAAGAGGTTGCAGCGAAGGAAAAGGGCATCTCCTACGAGGCTACGAAATCTGTTTTGAACTCTATCAAGGCAAGACACGTCCTTTCTAGCAGCTCCTACCCAGATGTGGCAACAGTATTCCATCCTTGGACGTACTTGGCTCTTATATGACTAGAGAATTGAATCAGCTGTGAGATATCTACTGGATCGATAGAAGGATCCCACCATTTTTCCAGCGGCCTTGGCAACAGATTTGATGTACGTGTTCCATTTCAGATCAGGAGTAAAGGCCAATCCCAGAAGCTTGTCAAAATTTGAAGCCTCCCCAAGACGAGAGCCATTCATTTTAATTGATGCCAGATGGGGTCAGAATGTTGATGATGTAAAGATAGAAGCTTGGTTTTAGATGCATTAAAAGTAACCAGCCACTCCTTTCTGCATTGTAAAACGTGATCAAGATCAGAGGAGAGAGAATCGGAGAGAACTTTGTCGTGTGCTGTCTTAGATGTGCTACGATAGATAGTAGTGTCATCAGCAAAAATGTCTCCGAATGATGTAAGGATGTGACTTGGAAGATCATTAATGTAGATTATGAAAAGAGTGGAGCTCAGGATGGACCCCTGAGGGACTCCAGTATTAATACTGTGAGCTTCTGATTTCTGGCCATCAACTACTACTTTTATGGACCTATCCGAGAGAAATGATTTAATAATTGAGAAGACATTTCCAGCTATACCATAGCTGGAGATGTTGTGAATAAACTTTTATGCCATACGCTATCAAAGGTCTTTCATATGTCAAGAGCAATTGCCCCAAAAAGGTTGCCTCCGTCGGGAGATTTGCTAATACTATGAGATATAACTGTAAGCACATTTGCCGTAGATCTAGCAGAACGGAAACCATATTGTATGACACTAAGAAGTTTATTTTTGCTGAGATGGTTGATTACTTTTCTATTTAACACACATTCCAGCAACTTGCTCATGACACACATGGAACTTATTGGCCTGTACTTAGAGGGAGATGAGCGCTCACTTGAATTCTTAAATATAGGGCATACTGCTGAGATTTTCCAGTGTGATGGGAAGCAATTCTTCTTAAAACAACGTTTAAACAGTTTTGTAAGTATGGGCGCTAGTTCTGGTTGAAGTTTTTTTAGTACTATAATTTGAATACCGTCAGAGTAGGTTGCTTTACTGGAATCTAGGTTTACAGCTTCTCTTCCAATTTTCGGATTTTAGTTAAATCAAAATGCACTTTACTTCCTTTTGGTGGATTTATTTTTGCTATAAATTCACTAATTGATATAATAATTAAGTGATTGAATTTTTGCTATGAAACAGATACTGTCAAGGATTTTAAATATCAATTGAATTAAAAAACAAAATGTAAGATGGTCAACATCATGAACTTTCGAATATAGACATTTGTCATCAATTTACTATATATATATATATATATATATATATATATATATATATATATATGTATATATACATCTTTTTAATAGGAAGATATCCAAATACAATGGTCGATGATAGTGTTCAATCAAAGAGAGTTAATTATATTTCTTTTGTTCTTTATGTAAATACAGTCATATCTTTCTACGATGTGCGGACCGTTTTAATCATATTAGATATCATCAGGCAAAAATTAAGAACCTTAATTTTCCCCATTTCTAGTCATGGCAATTTCTCACTTCTAAAAGTTTGAAAAGGTCTGGAACGTTTTTAATTTTTGCACTTTAATTTCTCTTACCTTATGATACCTCATATGACTGCAACGGTCTGCACATCGTAGCACGATATGACTGTATTTACATAAAGAATAAACACAAACGAAAGCAAAGTTGCTTTTGTATAAGCTGTATTGCCTGGAAAGATCTCTATTTACTGGTAACTAGCTGACGGAAACATGCTCAGGATTGTGTAGCAACATATTGTTGCTTATGTAAAATAAATAAAGAGTATACCCTGATCGTCTTCGGTAATAAGCTCTCTTGTATTAATATGCTTACACTTCATTGGTTACTTAATCTCTTGAAGACGATCACATCAGAATATAGAATATAGAATATATATATATATATATATATATATATATATATATATATATATATATATATCCTTTTCTTTTTTATATATTTAATTAGATGTCTTACTTCTAAATTAGTTACACGGCCATTATGAATTGTGTGACATAGCTACTTGGCACAATGGTGGATTTAGCAGATATATGTCGTTTTAGTTTAAGTATCAATTGATAAATATCTACAACATTTCAATTACCTTTATCTTTTGTCCAGGTTTAATATAACCATACTATGAGCACGCCTATCCATTTAAATACATTCATATATTCCATATTTGCAGTGAATTTGATCCATTATTATTAGAAATTAATCAAACAAAATTTTATGAATCTTACTTTATTCTTAAAACATGTGTGGTTAATTTTGTTATCTTTAAGCGTATACTCACAATAATTGTATTAAAGAAGCACAATATATATTTTCGTATCAGGTTAGACAACTTATAAGCATGACTGATTTTTAAGAATTTCTATTTTATAATTGTAATTCTAATACAATTCTCTATCTCAATAGTTTTTTTGTAATGCGCGTTCGGAAACCTGTTATCTCAGTAAAATCTTGTTCGGTTTTTAATAAAAAGGATGTCATCTGAAGTGATGACGTTTTGTCACTTCAGAAAAATACCAAACGACATCTTGAATTATGAGTTACAGCTTTCTTTTAAGTAAAATGTATGAGACGCATGAGTGATACGTTTCAACAAACCGTCGTCCATTTTATTTAAAAGAAACACTCTAATGCCTTATGGACTAGCATTAATAGCTGCATCGATTTAGAGATCTGACCCACCGAGGTTGTAAAACATACCAAACTAAATCATACCGTGGAATCTGCTTTAAATCGTGAATAGACTATTAAAAACAAATAACATCGAATAGGGGTTTAATAAAAAAAAAGTTATTTATAAAAGGTATCCAAATAAGTTAAGATTAAGAAATTAGAATCAAGCCAGCATCTGACCGTCCCAATTGATCCGTACAAGCTTTGAATAATCATATCTGGTAAGGCAGTAATCTAATTTTATTAGTGTGAAGAATATGATACGTAACAAAAGTTGAATGAACCCACGTTTAGAGTTAGATGAAATGTTCAACATGATAGATAAACGTGTTTTGTGACGTATAACATCAACAACATTATAACTTGGACCTCAATATTACCGCATTATACATTGGACCTCAATATTACCGCATTATACATTGGACCTCAATATTACCGCATTATACATTGGACCTCAATATTATCGCATTATACATTGGACCTCAACATTACCGCATTATACATTGGACCTCAATATTACCGCATTATACATTGGACCTCAACATTACCGCATTATACATTGGACCTCAATATTACCGCATTATACATTGGACCTCAATATTACCGCATTATACATTTGACCTCAACATTACCGCATTATACATTGGACCTCAATATTACCGCATTATACATTGGACCTCAACATTACCGCATTATACATTGGACCTCAACATTACCGCATTATACATTGGACCTCAATATTACCGCATTATACATTGGACCTCAATATTACCGCATTATACATGGGGCCTCAATATTACCGCATTATACATTGGACCTCAATATTACCGCATTATACATGGGACCTCAACATTACCGCATTATATATTGGACCTCAATATTACCGCATTCTACATTGGACCTCAACATTACCGCATTATACATTGGACCTCAATATTACCGCATTATACATTGGACCTCAACATTACCGCATTATACATTGGACCTCAATATTACCGCATTATACATTGGACGTCAATATTACCGCATTATACATTGGACCTCAATATTACCGCATTATACATTGGACCTCAATATTACCGCATTATACATTGGACCTCAATATTACCGCATTATACATTGGACCTCAACATTACCGCATTATACATTGGACCTCAATATTACCGCATTATGCATTGGACCAATATCATTATGACAAAAGACCGGACTAGTGAATTAGATTTTTTTTTTTACTAAAACGCGAGGAACAGAAAGCTTCATTTATGTGAGAACAGGTTTAAACACATTCCTTTTCGGGCGTCGTGCTTTATCGTTTATCATGTATTTATAAAACGCAAGGGACAATGGTATCGCACACATATCAATTTCATGCCTACAATAAAGGTTGGTAATATTTACTGAGACGTGTCGGACAAGTCACTCCGATATTTCGGCACATTCTTCTAACACCCACACACAAATTTCCAAGTACGCTGTGTTCTTTTTACGTTTCAGTAGAAGGAAAACCGATAGTATATACAAGAACGTGACTTGCAATATATCTCATGAGCATCCAAGTACATTCTGCTTTCGAAGCGCCTTGCTGAAAGTGGATCAGAATAACTTCAGTTATCGTTTCATTCGTGTAATTATTATGCTATAATTTTAACATCAAACAAAATCGATTACACAGCATGTTGTAAAACGTTACGAGAAATATTAACTATATCGCGTTAGTAGTATTATTACTCACTAGAACTTCACACACAAGCCATCATCAAAGAAAGTTCATTGACAACAGCCGATATCGTTACTTAGGATCTGAATGACGATAAGTCTCCTTAAACTTCTAGTACTATCTACCTCTTTCAATAAACTTTGCAAATGAGTTTACATCAGTACTACCGTCTTCCTGTCCCTTTAAATTGTCAATGATCACTTTCTAATATATTTTCCGATGTCTTTACTTCTGCATAATTTCCTTTTTTGTTTGAGAGGTTTCAAGTTAAAGTAGTTCTGGTTCTTATATAGCTATCCAAGTGATCTAATTTCTTCCAAAATTGGTTTTGAAATTTATTTAGATTTACCTGTAGTCACCTAATCACGTGGTTTCCTTGCTTTAAGATTCGAGTAAATGTATTATCTGTTTTCATTCGTACCATCATATGAATATCAATCCTTCCTCTGGTTTTTATTTCTTTTAACATTTTTCAAACGGTTTTCGGAAATCCCCATTGTGCTTTTGAAATTTGAATTATTAGCTTCTTTTACCACGCACTAAATACGCTTCAGCTCTTTGCCAAGCAATTGTTAATTAATTGGTCAGATCTTATCCAGGTCCGGGTGGTGTTCCAAAGATGAAGGTTAAGGAGATCGTTAGTAAGACGTAGATCGCTACCACGAAAAACCGGAAAATGAGTTATGTGGCTAGATGACTACTTACAAGTAATCGATTATCGAAGAGGATGGTTCAAAAGCTATTTGTTTATATTAGACTTGCACAATGCTAAGCTGCAGTTGGTTGAGCAATATACACTTGGTATCTGATATTACAGATTAGATGTTCCAGGAAAAAAATTGTTCATGAAAATTCCCTTTATTTTATTTAATTTTTTCTTGAATTAAAATGTATTTACTGCGTATTTAAGTTCTTGCCACTAATGTTTACAAGCTATTTTAGTTATGTGAGCAACATATTTTGCGTTTGATAAACGTTGTACGAACGAAAACAGATCTACCCACTAGAATACTAACCTATTTTCTATAACAAAATAGGAAAAGATGCAATCAATTTAAGAACTATCTAGGATTGCTTAAGGGATAAGGTACTTCTGGGGCTGTAGAATTAGCCCACCATTTTCATAGCAAACAGCAACAGATTTGAGGTAAGTCTTATATTTAAGTTCTTGCGTGAAGGCTAGACATATAAGCTTCCTTGAGTAGAACACAATTCATTTTCATTGAAAAAAAATAATTTATTTGGATCAGAGCGTTGGTAGTGAAAAGAGGGGCGCTTGGTTTTAAAGGCATGGGATGTCACAGGACACATTATCATCATTACAACACGTGCAAGTCTGAAGAAAAAGGTATATATGGAGACAGAGAGAGGGAGAGATAGAGTTGGAAGAGCCAGGAAGATTTTGATCAGCTATTCTCTTAAAAGTGCTGCAATAGTTCACATAGATGTCAAGAAGTTATGCCAGAATATGTTTCGGAAAATTGTTTATGAAGATCAGAAAATGTAACGTTGTTATTGTTTTGTTTTTTTTAAATAAACCAAATACTGTATTTGGAGGCACGCAAAGAAAATACAACTTTGACACGAAATTTGTAGATGACAGAAAAATGTTTTTATTTTGATCGTTTTCATATTTCAGTCGCTTACACGTATTTATAACACGACATAATGTTTTCAATTTCTTTTTCTTACATGTCTTTGTTGTTTTGGTCTTTGTTGTGTTAACTACAATCAGCTGTTCTGTTGCAGTAATTCTCTTTAGTATTCAGAGGTGGGTAGGTTCGATTTGGAAGTTGTAACAGGAAGGGACTCGCGTGCTTGTCAAGTGTATTTTCCAAAATCGCGACGAGTCTTTTTCTTATCTACTGTAGTAGTAAGCCAAAATTTGTCTGTTGAAAATATTGACGTAAAAGAAAATTGGCCACGCGTCTCTCCCTTTTTCTTTTTCCTTTCTCTTTTTATTGGACCTTGATGCATATATAAATATGCATTTTATTTCCTTACGTCACGCCAACGCCGTGGCTTAAATACTCTCGCGAGATTAACTCAGCATGTGATTCGTCAATATGCGCACGCGCCCTCTCTTGGTCATCTAAGTGATGGAAACAGGATCCACGTTACATAAATATCTCCAAAAATGTCTTAAAACATGCTAAAATAAAAACTCCGGGCCTTGATAAGTGGTGACTTCCATGTAAAAAAAAAAGATTAATTCGTTATTATGCGTATGCGCCCTGGCTTTGTCATTTAAATAATGGAACCAGAATCCACGTTTAATACATACTTATTTTAAAAAAATCTCTTAAAAAATTTCTTAAAACATGCTAAAATAACAACTCTGAAAAGTTCAAAAGTTCAAACAAAAATGCAAAAACCATGAGTAAATAAATAAAAATGAAATGCATGAGTTTATATTTTGTTCGCTCTTCCGCTTTTTCTTTGATATGCAACATTGCGCTTTTTTTCTTTCGTTGTCTTTATTTCGCTTTCTTATCGATCGCCTGAGTTTATTTCCTTATGCATTCATTTTTTTTTCTTATAAAACTTTCCATCCTTTCTGCCTTTCATACAAGTCATATATAATTACTATTTCTCTTCTTGTGCTCGTTTGATAGATTTTCTCGCCGACTGCTAAACTAAATTTGGGGGGTAAAACTTTCACTCTAAAATTCTTGACCAAATTAGTTAGCATGACATTTTGCCTAAACTTACACCCAATTTACCTCTTAGCTGCTAAACTGCTTTTTAGAGACAAATTCGTCTGCATCCGACTTAGTTGTATATAAATAGATTCTGCGATAATTATTGCATTTTCCTGTATTCTTCAGCATCTCTCTAACTCCAGTGGAAACTCTATGTTGTTCCTGGAGAGTATTTCATGCTAATCCTCCAACTGGTACTTTGTGTGGAACCTTAACAAATTATCTAACGAGAGTACTACGTCCCCGTGATATAAACAATACAAAGACAACATTGTAGATTCACCAATGTAACATCTAATAGTTGCTAGCATCTGATTTATATATAGTCTCGATGAATATGGGTTGCCACATATCTTTTCTGCTAGTAAATCATTCATTGTTCTATGTAACCGTTCTACCTTTCCGTTACTTTAGGGTGTAAGATGGTGTCACATAATGGATGCTTAATTCTTCTAATATTCTTATGACACTATAAAAGTGTTCCAGTACGTTGCTATCACTGTCTAGAAGGGATTGTCAAGTCGACAAATAACTGACTGTCTTTGCCTTCTTCGGCCCTCGAAAACACTCTGACCACATGTATCTATACTCTTATAAACTTGCTTTTTTTATGTATTGATATTCATATTAAAAACCCTTCGTTTATTTATTTAAACAGAAAATGCAACTTTATTATATACATAAGTCGTGGAATTGCATTCATCTGCGAAAAGATCCAGCTAATTTGTATATTCTTTTAAACATCTATTTTAATTAATTTCCTATGAGTTCTTTTTTGTTTTAATTATTTATAGGATGTTCATATTTAGTTAACTATTCTGCGTAATTATATTCATGAAGGTATCTACATGATTTATACTTGCGTAATATTTGCGTAAAAAGGTTATAGTAAACACAAACCTCTTTCTATATATATTTATGTATGTGTATATATATTTGGTTAAAGAATTTTGTTACCAAACTTCTCTGTACGTTTTTGGTCTACAGACATGAAACTTAATATATAGGGTATTCGAACACATGCGAAACTTTATATTTTGTGATCGTTTAATATCAATTGAACAGTCATAACCAGCTACACTCAAAGTTCATAGCTGTGTTTTTCTATTTTGCATGGATGAATATAACAATGCCCCACATAATCACATTAACACACGTTGGATCACTCGTTAAGCAACGTTGAGCCTGGTCAGTACTAAATGGGTGACCGTTTGGAACTTCCAGGTGTTGTTTGTGCCCTTTGCTTATCATGGCATTGCTTCCAGTCGTCTTTGACTTCTGCCTTGCCACTGGACTCTAGCAGTACCAATTCAAGAAAGGTGTGGTTTGAATTGCGCAACCCTTGCCTCACAATTACACGGGTAGCTGCGCCTACAGGAGGTATCCTTTGTTTCTCTAGATTGAACGAAGGCATCATATAACGTATTCAAGCGGTTTATTATCTGATTAAATGCACATCTGCTAGCAGGCTCGAGATATTATCATAAATAGTACTACTGTTTATAGTTGGACTAGTAATAGTAGTATGTATCGGTAGTAGTAGTAGTAGTAGTCGTAATAGTAGTAGTTGTTGTTGTTGTTTTTAATAATTTGTTGAAATAATAGTTGTTTGCACTTTGTAGTTACTAATAAGTCCTCTTTAATCAAAGGTGAACACCATTTAATACTGAAGCTTTTTGGAGCGGGAAAGATTGTCAGTTGGATGATGATGAATCTTATGTGAAGATTGAAAATAAAACAAGAAAATTTATCAACTTTTATTTTGAGAACGTTTTATGACAAGTGTTTTACCATAGTAAGTCTTTCCTTAAAGAATTATTTTTACAAAGGGTTTACCACATTTCAAGGCCCGTAGGCCATTTGAGGATAAGGGTTAATGTGTGTATTGTACTTATCAGGATATTAAGGTAGTAATCATTTGTGATATAAATTTGCTAATATTTGCGAGGATTTGTTTATGTTGTATTTGAAGACAACAATATTTCAGTCATCTGGAAAGCATCCAGTGGAACAGAGTTCCACAGATGGGCAATTCTAAAAAAATAAAAAAGAAAAAGAAAAAAGCTTTGTAGATGGAATCACCTTTAGCACTTATAAAGAGCGAGGCATTATTGACAGTGTTTTCTGACGATTCGGCGAATTCACAGAACTGCTTCTCCGAGGGTTGTTGCTCTCGGAGAAGCAGTTCTGTAACAACGTGTTCCAGAGATGTGAAATTTTGGAACGTAGTAGTAATAGTGATTATAATAATAGTAATGATTATAGAAATACTAGTTGTCTTGTTATGAACCTTATAGTAGTAGCAGCAGCCGCAGTAGTAGCAGCAGAAGCAGTAGTAGTAGCAGTAGTAGTAGTAGTAGTAGTAGTAGTAGTAGTAGCCGCTGTCTTTTCTTATTATATCTTTGTTTATTTACGTTTGAAATCCTGTGAGATATGTATATTTGAACTTGTTATCTGCCGAATGTTCATTTGTACACGCTGTGACTTTTGCTCTGCCTGTCATGATCAATTGTATCATCTCAGGTTTCCAAACACCAACATCCTCGTCAAACATTCTGAATGGACGTACATATATTTTTCTACAACAAAAACATTTCAGCTTTTTACATCTTTTGACTGAAAAGTTCAGAAACAAACAGCATCTAGTAGCTACACATCTACGTCATAACATGTTTAAGAAAACCACGACTTTGGTAGCAGTATCAGCAGCGTTAAACGCTGATCGTCTCAAGTGAATCTAACCTGCGTAGCATGACTGATCGTAATCGAATCCCGGCCACTGAGTGAATGACCGATGCACGCAAAGTTAACCTTGATTGAAATCATACACGCACTTCCGACTGACAGACTTAAGTCTTCATGTCGCTATCAGTAGCAGAATAATGAAAATGGGGGAAGAAAGAAAAACGGTGCCAGTCAACCACTCTTCAAATTTTTCATAGTTTATTTAATAAGTCTTACATACTAAATTCGAAAGTGCTCAATATCGTGACCATTGAGATATAATATTTTTAATAATAATAATAATGATAAGAAGAATAATAAGAATAATAAGAATAATAAGAAGAATAAGAAGAAGAAGAAGAAGAAGGAGACGAAGAATGATAATTATAATAAATGATTATTAAAGACGATTTATATTGCCATTTAATGATTTAGACCTTATATCTCTTTAGAGCCTGATAAGTAACTATGTCAACATCGAAGTTTTATTTTAATTATTTTTTTTGTCTTACTCCCTTTCTGTGTATGCATATATATATATATATATATATACAGAGAGAGAGAGAGAGAGAGAGAGAGAGAGAGAGAGAGAGAGAGATGTTTTGTTGCATCACAACTCTTCAGTGTGATTCGAGTATCACCCATCCCAAGTCCGTGATGGAACCAATATTCATCGAGATGATAGTTAGTAGCCCGATTCATTAGGTCACTGGGACAGACGCCATTTGGCAATGATATCTAAGTATATTAAATACAAATATTGACCCCCATTCACATAGTGCCTTATTTGCTTATTTACAGAGAGCGTTGCATATGTATCTATTACATCATAAAACTCAAGTCGTTTTGTTTGAGCGTTGAAACCGTCCGTGCACTTCTGGTTTACAACTTCCGGTTTCAAAACGTCTACGTAAATAAATACAAACAAAGCTTTTTTAAATCGATATTTTTCAAGATCGTATTCTCTCTAATCTTTCCCATTTTTAATAGATTTATATTTTTTGCACTTCCAACAGTATAGATAAAAAAATAAAACCGAAAATATTCCTTTTATTTTGTTCGCGTTGCAAATAAAATGAATCGGGCAACATTGGGGAATAACGTAGCATATTACAATAAAAATAGTCCATACTTTTAATATATTTAACACTGTTGCGGTTAATACTGAAACACACAGACACATATATAATTCCATTAAAAACATAATGTGGTTAAAAATTTAAATAGCTTAGGATACATTTCCGTTTCCTCTTCCAAGAAGTACGCCATTTATATGTTTCCATCAGTTACAAATTACTTTATAATCCCTCGAAATTTGACACCAATTTTGAACATAAAAAACTGTCGTATATAAAGCCATTTAAACTGCTTCCAACATCCGTTACCAATCCCAATATTTAACATGATTGAATGCTCTATAAAACCATTTCCATTACATAAGATACATTGCTTTTGTAGAATACTTTAATAATGATATTAAATTGAATGTAATAATTGTTACCTCACCAGCAACACACCTCTTGTCTATGTCCCATCCCCGAAATGTTGCATCTCAGCGCATGTTTGACAAGTATTTTAAGGGAATTCGCTCCTACAAACACAAATCACTTGAACCTCTTGACGTAAATATCCCCGACTAATTCGACAAGCAGCAAAAAATCCACCCTACAAGGGGATATCCCTAGATTTCAGCTACTCAAAGACTGTCTTCCCCGGAACTACTAGACTTTGGTATTCCCTTCTGGGTTCCTGCCTTACTGACTGTACTGACATGCAAAAATTCAAATGTAATGTGAGCAGACATCTCGCTGTTCAACTCTCTACATAGTATCCATGTGGATTTGGTCCTAAGTGTGGGATATTTGTTAGGTGTCCGGGAATGACGTGAAATAAGTCAGAATGGGAGACGTAGAATCCTCGGAGATTTGGTCAGCAAAACTGACCGACATTTCAAGAAAATGCGTGGTTGAATTTTTTGACGTAATCTGTGTTAATAAAATATAGGCAACGAACAACGCGAAAAGGAGAGACAGAGTCGACGACGGGCAAGCTAAGAGACACATTTTTCCCCACTGCAAAACACACCAACTCCGCCACGTGCGCAATAACTAATGTCATAACTGCCATTCTGAGATCAAAAAGGTTGATTTAAATAAACAAACTATTTTATAACCAGCTGTGTGTGTCATTATTCGCTGCCAAGTGTATAAATCGAGACAGTGACAAAAGTCGATTTTTTAGAAAATATTTAGACTAGAAAAACACAGTTGATGACCGGCCGCAGCGAATATATAACATCAATTAGTAGAATCTTACATCAAAGTTGCTTGTTCGTGGTGAAATAACGGTAATAAAAAGAAAATTATTTGGTAAACACAATAATAAACGGTATAGTAACACAAACAAGTGAAACAAAAATTACAAATAAAAAGGGGTTGTATTCGCTTTGTGTATAATAGAAAAGTGTTCTTTGCGTATATGCCAGCAAGTTAATTATTTTAAAACCTGTTTTTTTTTTTTGTTTTTTGTTTTTTTGTAAACATGAATTTCCGGATTTCTTTATAAAATCAGTTTTCTCACACGAGTGACCATCTGGAGGTTAAAACCATTTATCATTGAAGTGGTGCTATGGATCAGACAAGATCAGAACACGACACGCCAAGCCGTCAAATGAGCACTTGTATTTACTTCGTCTCAGCAATTGTAGCAAGGTACTTATTTACCTATTTTCTTACCTCCACACGAGGGCAGAGTTAGACACAAGTTCTGTTTTTAATGTGAGAAAAATCCAGTTCCCCCAAAAAGGGCACTCTAGATAGGAGAAAAAAAACTGTCTTAGTCATGAAGGATTTCTCCTTCACTGAACGGAGACAGAAAGGCGAATAACATCAAAACAGATACTAAACTGTGATCTTGGCCGGAAGTAGCCTATATCGTTAGCCACTATGAGCTGTTTTGCGATATCACAGTTCGTCTGTGCAGTTAGAAAAAGATGAATGTTTCAAGCAAAGATTCGAAATCCGATCTTACCGCTGAGTAATCTATACACACCATGAAAGATGGAGAAATTATATTTTTATTACTATTCTCAACATGTGCTCAGTAAACTTTGAATAAAAATCGATTTTTTCTGTCGTCTCGAAAATGCTGCTGAATTTGAAAGTATGAAATTAATATTTATCGTCCCTCATCCTAACGATCCTTTCACCAGCATCTGTCACCAAGAAAGATCACGCACTCTCAAGCACCCCCCCATAAAAGAGAGAGAGAGAAAGAGAGAGAGAGAGAAAGAGAGAGAGAGAGCGGTTACCGTTTCTATAGATGTATATGATTCGGAATCTCTGCTCGGACTCCAGTAAGGTTTATCACTTCCATGCATAAATTATTATTGGTGTCACTTTTAATTGCTTTTCTCTGTCGTTTTTCGTGTATCCCGAAATTTATTCAGAATTATTTAAGCTGTCTTCTCACGTTTTTTTCTCCTTCTCTTTCCTTTGGCCGTAACCCTGCCTCATATCGAAATATCTGATACCTAATCATTGAAATAGATTCAGTGTCATCCATCCTTCCTACATTCACGCTAAAACGTCCCCTCTCTTTCCGCTCTTTCAGCGCACGTCACCACTGGCCGCACGTGCTCGCCCAGTTAACAATTATGTATCGTTTGCACACGGCTGGGTTTACAACTGGCGTTTTGTTTTGTTTCAGACCTTTTTGCTATGTAACCAGCAAAAGCAGGTTCTTTGGTAATTTGAATATATTCACACTCTCTGCACATTTCATAGTGACCGTCACATGACGCAGATCATGTCAAATGACGGCGAGAAAGCGAGAGAAAGATGACATGAAAAGGGGAAAGAATTCCTACAATATTAGAATAAATAAGTGGAACCAAATATTATATGCATATCTACATCTATCTATCTATCTATCTATCTATCCATCTATCTATCTATCTAAATATTTACCTATCTGCCGATATATTTATTTTCCTATTAATCTGTATATTAATCTATTAGGTTGGTGCAAAAATAATGTTTTTGACGTATATATATATATATATATATATATATATATATATATATATATATATATATATATATATATATATATATATATATATATGACAAAAACGACATTATTTTTGCACCAACATAATATCTATCAGTTTATTCGTCTATCTATCTAGTTATTATCTATTTATTTATTATCTGCCTATTTATCTATACGTCTATCTAACTATCTGTCTATCTATCGAACTATATAACTATCAATTTGCTAGCTTAATAATTATCAAACTCTATGGACCGTCCGGGCGTCCCCGCTTGCTTGGATCTTCCGTGTCTTCGATATCAGGAAATTCCATTATTTAAAAACGGGAGAACTTGTGAATTTATATATATATATATATATATATATATATATATCAGGCTGACAAGTAAGTTCTTGCAGTTTTTACTTTGAAATTCAGATGACTAGGTTTCCATTAAACATGAAAAAATATTAATCGAAAAAAGCACCATAAGAATCAACACAAATTTACCAACGCAAAAATAAGTGTATTTATGTGTTGGTAACGTAAAAATCTTGCATTGTGGTTGCGAAGGAGTAGTAGCTGATGCCAATATGATATCACTTAGGTTTTTGAAGCTTTTCCCACGCAGAAAGTTGTCGAGATGCTTGAAAACGTGGTAGACAGTAGATGAGAGATCGGAATTGTATGGCGGATTATTATACTATGACACGGATTATTATTTTATGACACGGATTATTATATTATGACACAAGCAACGAATGATATGAGCCATCTGTATACATCCGTAGTCTTTATAAGAATCGAAGTGCGCCAGTATTACCATGTAAGTTTTTTGGTCTAACTTGACTTGAAATAAAAAATGTGAAAAGTTCTTTTTTCCATCTTGTATTACAACGTAGATAATAAACGAACGTAATGTAGACGATTAGATAGAGCGAAGAGACTCTTGAAAATTATATATAACGTAAAAGTGTTATAACAAAAACTCAGTTGAAAATACATTATTTGAAAGTACATCATTCGAAACCCAAATTAAAAATTCCGCAAAACATTCTTGTCAACCTTATATCTAATTATCTATCAAACCATCTATCTAAATATCAATCTATCTATTTTAATATCTACGTATCTATCTATTTTCCAGATAAATTATCTATTAATTCCTCTCTCCATTTATTTATTTATATATCTCTCTATCTAATTATTTGTCTAACTATCTATCTATCTATATATATATACATGTATATGTATATATATATATATAGTATATGTATGCATATATATATAGTATATGTATACATATATATATACATATATATATATATATATATATACATATATATATACATAAGGGCAAATAGTTAATAAAACATGTTAAAACACTTTGAAAAAGAATTAAAAATCTGAAATAAATATGTTTTAACTCTTTTTCAAAGTGTGTTTTTTTTACATTTTTTATTCAGTATTTGCTCTTATAAGCTCTATATACTATTTGGTTTTATTGAGTTTTACATCTGATTGAGATTACTGTATAAATAGTAATCTTTAATATATATAATATACTTTAGTTTTACTATCCTGGATCATTTTGGCAAATTTAATTGTAATTTATATATATATATATATATATATATATATATATATATATATATATATATGTGTGTGTGTGTGTGTGTGTCTGTGTGTGTGTTTATCTTTCTATCTATCTAACGTTTTAGCTACTTACTACTAAAATGATGGGTGTCTTATTTGTTTGTTATATGGTTTGTAATTGTGTTTGTTTTTTCGTACACACTTGATGACTATGAAAATATCCGGCGTGTTCACTGCACAGACCATGATCCTCCCATTCATTTCTCTCGGGAAAAGTTTGTTGATCAATTCAATCAATGGAGAAACAAAGCATAATCATCCCACGCAAAACCACATCTGAACTTTCTAAATAAATCACAACTGTTTATTTATTTTCTGAATTACAAGTTATAATCGTTTTCTCAAGCTGAACGACAGACTTGCCAAACCAAAATATATAAAACTTTTTTTTTAAATCTTTCAGCTAAAACCTGAATATCTCAATCTGCGCTGAGTAAAATATCGGCCAAACTAAACCAATCGCTCTAACGAACACATGCCACCATAAAGGATTAGTTCACTAAATGATATTTAGATATATGGTTCTTTAATGAATATAGGGTATAATTACGTTAACACACCGGTTCTCGTTTGACCGCTAGACGTAATCAACGTTGCGCCTGGTAAGTAACAGATGGGTAACGAATTTGGGAATACCAGGCTCTGTATGTAGTACATCGACACCTCTCTGCAAGGCTTGCAAAAACCTAATGTCGTCATAACTTCTAACCGGGATATACATGCGACTGGGGACCGTTCATAACTTCATACTATTTTAACGTAACATAACTTCATACGACCATAGAAGATCCTCCTTTAGACGAAGCCGATTAAAACCGCATAGGCTTAGTGCTGTTTTCATTTCAATTCTTTAATGAACTTACTTAAACAAAGCGAGAGTTTTACTATGTACAGTGAATGACGACACAATCAGGTTGTGGTATTTATCAACTCAGATAGTAAAGGAAAACAAATCCTTCAGCAAAACAAGAACATCAAAACACCTGGAATCTATTATACTTCGAAAACTCTGTAGACCTTTTTCGTTTTCCTAGAAATATGCTACATACCGTGTAATGGTAACCTTCTGTCTCTTGAAACAATTGCATTCTGCACCTAGCTTGATTTACTACAGCGTCTGCAGTGGCTAACCAGGTGCAGGCCTCGCCAGATAATAAGAACACCTTGGTTTGTCTATTTATCAGGGTCCCCCTCTTGGCGTTTCAGATAGGCTCGAACGGAAAGGCAAGCCAACACAATCGGTGCCAGCGCGGCTGCAGGAGCTCCCGAAAAGATGTCGCAGACCTTCACCAACTCCAGACCGGATTTTTTTCGGGGTTAACTCCCTTATCCTTTGCATTCCCCAAGGCACCCAAAAGGCAGTAGGCTATTTGCCCATAGCTGAGGGAGCATCATTGTACACAAAAAATAAAGAAATGGCAAATAAAAAATACATATGTATGTATATATATATCGTGTATCGCAGTGTCGTCATAGTGGTATATATATAGACATCAACACGTGTTTAAATTTACGTATAATATCCGCGCTATAAAACTGTTACATGTGCGCTGCACTATGAGCGTTCAATCTAACTTTGTGTTTTCATTGTATGCATATACTTTTCTAAGCATGTGTGTATAACATAGCAACGGTTTTTTGGGGTTGACGTGTATCTATACAGCAAAGGACGAATAAACATTAGTTTGCGTAGCGCACTAATCCAAGACACATGGGCAAAAAGTGCCATTTAATTTGAACTATACCGACAAAAATATTAGATTGTCCCAAAAATTCATAAACACTTGAAGAAAAATAACGTTTTCCTCGCCAATTAATTAAACAAAAGAATAATAATTCTCAAAGTAAAGACCATCATTTTCCAAGACTTTCTGACACCGATCTGCAAGTTTTCGGATCTAGTTAAAGTACCATTCAGCTTAGAATCAAATAATTCTGGATACGCTACCACGACTTCAATAAACAAGTCGAATCGCAATCCGTGAGAAACTATTTACATTGAGCGGAAGCCCGTAATGTGGAGTACAATAGTTCTGTAGGCGGAATGTGGGAGAACTTCAACCTCGCTCAGCTCTTCAAACTTGTTTTTGGTTTCATGTTGGTGTATGGCTTGGCAGTAATGAATCAAAATTCATAGCTTAATTTTTTTTAATCGTCATCTGGAATAGAAAAATAAATATCACTATAAACGTAAAAAAGAACAATTTAAGATTGCATAAAAATTATTTTTTTAGCAAGTATTTACGAAGTATTAAGACAACTTGATATTATTTCAAAATAAAGCAAAACAGACTGAAGAAATGTTATACAAAAATTAATTAATGAAATCCACGAAGATTAAATGAAAAACTTAAGCGTTATAGACCAAAATGTTATCAGATCCGAGGCAAAAGCCAAACTCATATATATATATATATATATATATATATATATATATATATATATATATATATATATATATATATATTGATGTTCATATTAAGAACACTTTTTTTCTATTTATTTTTAAAAAAATGCAACCTTGTCATATATGGATCGTGCAGTTGCTTTCATCTGCAAAAGATCTAGCTAATTTGCATATTCTTTTAAACATTCATTTTTATTAATTCCTATTAGTTTTTTCGGTTTTCTTATCGGATGATCATCTTTAGTTTACTATTACGTGTAATTATATTCATACAAGTATTCTACATGATTTATGCTTGCATAATATTTGCGTAAAAACGTTTATAGTAAACACACAGATCTTTCTATATATATCTTTTTATGCGTATATATATTTGGTTTTTAAAATTTCCTACGAAACTCTTTTATCAATTTTAGGTCTACAGACATGAAACGTAACATATAGGATATTCGAACCCACACAATACTTTATATTTCAGTTTTAGCCGGGGAAAATGGAGGCAAAACGAGAAAATTAAAGAAATGGAATTTGCGAGGTGAAGGTCGAACGACCGCATTGCATGCTTAACCTTATAGTTATTGGTTCTCGTTTTAATTTTTATCTTGCAGAAAACATGTCTTCATAGCTCAGGCATTAATGGCAAAGGGGAAAGTAAATCGTAAACTAATTTTTTTTTTAACTTTTAAAATCATTACTATATATTGGGTCTAATATGATATAATTATAAATACGAACTCTGCATTGATATCATATTTAGGCGTATTTTACGACCTGGCAATGCCGGGCGGCTTGCTTGTACCATTTTAAAATAAAGCAATGAGATCAATAAAAATGATATTTCAACATAAATTAACACAGACGCAGGAAATTTTTATAGATTGAAAAGGGTAAATCATGACTGCCTGATAGAGGAAATCAGCATACATAGTGGAAAGAGGGAAATAGTAGAAGTTGATTAGTGAGGGAAAAATAAAAATAAAAACAAAATAGTGAGTGGGAAAGTGCGAGTTTGTTGTAGCTTTGTTAAAAGGACTATAAGTAAAACAGAACGCCGGAATAAGGTAACAACATGTAATACAAAAACATAAAAAAAAATGGATCGTTCGTCTTGACGACAAACGACCGAGACAGTCGACAGGATATGGACTTGCGCATTACGACTTGGTTTTCCGGTATTGATTAAGTGTGGAATAGTCTATGAGTAGGTAACATGGGTTAGTTCCGCCACAACAGAATTAAGGCGGAGAGAGGAGGAATGGAATCTGATGTTTTGATCTGGCTTGAGGTAGTTGCTTCGAACCATTACGCTAAACGGCAGCTGCTGTGCGGATAAGGAATTAACCATGTTTTGACATCGTTGTAATACCTAAGCTTGATGTGTTTACACAAAAAAGATCGCTTAATACGCTAATGGCGTATAGTGTATCACTTCCCAATATGCTCAACTAAAGATACCGAGCATTCTGGTAATCCACATACAGTACTGTTCCGCTTTTTCACAGCTCATCACTGCGGCTAGACAAGTAACTACCTCAAAACTCAGCTCATATATATATATATATATATATATATATATATATATATATATATATATGTATATATATATATACGAACTATATATATATATATATATATATATCTGTTTATCCTTCAGCTAACATTCACGTTTGTGGAGACTTCAATGTTCACAATATGGAATGTTAAACCCACTCAACCAAGACCGATAATGAGGGAAGGTTATGTCACAATTTCTCCATTGCTTATGACCTCACTCAGATTCTTCGCAAACTCACCCGTGTGCCCGACATTGACGGCCTTTATGCGAGCCTCCTAGACCTTCCCTGACCTCTGTTCAGTTTCCGTTTTGTCTCCACTTGGACCTACTGATCACTCTGTTGCATCAATTAAGATAAAAATGACGTACCTCTCCATCGTACAGTATATCGATATTCTATAGCTGACTGGGAGCCATGGTTCTTTCCAGAAAGTGCGCACGGAAATCACTTTTTCCATTTCTTCGAACGTAATAGATGTATTGAGACTTAAGCCGCTTTCAGGACTGCCAGCAACCATTGTAAGAAAGTAATAAAGAACGCAAGAGAGTTGTATGCTCAGTCCGTCAAGTGCAGCAGCTTGGTTCCCCCCGGTTTTGGCAAATAGCAAACATAATCCTGAACAGAAGCGTCTGCTTTATCCCAACTATTATCAATGGACCTGAGGTAATCTCGTCAGCATCAGATAAGGCCAAACTCTTTGCAGCTAATTCTACCCTTAACGACCAAGGCCGCTAACCCCCAATATTTCTTCCTGTATCAGAAAACACGCTATGTGATATACAAATATCTGTATGTGATGTTGCTCATCTAATCAAAATCCTTGATCCCAGTAAAGCAACCGGCCCTGACAGTATTCCAATTATAGTACTCAAAAAACTTTCACCAGAACTAGCACCCATACTTACAAAACTATTTAAACGTTGTCTTAATAAAAAATTGCTTCCCATCACCCTGGAAAATCTCATCAGTGTTCTCTGTATTCAAGAATTCAGGTGATAGCTCATCTCCCTCTTAGTACAGGCCATTGTCTCCTGTGCGTCATGAGTAAGTTGCTGGAATCTGTGTTTAATATAGAAGTAATCAACCATCTCAGCAAAAATAACCTTCTTAGTAACACAATATGTTTTCCCTTCTGCTAGATATAGAGCAGATGTGCTTACAGTTATATCTCATAGGATTAGCGAATCTCTCGACAGAAGCAACATTTCTAGGGCAATTGCTATTGACACATCGAAGGCCTTTGAACGGGTATGGTATAAAAGTTTACTTCACAAGATCTCCAACTATGGTATAGCTGGACACGTCTTCTCAATTATTGAATTATTTCTCTCTGATAGGTTCATAAGAGTAGTAGTTGATGGGCAGAAATTAGAAGCTCTCAGTAATTATCCTGGGTCCATCCTGGGCCCAACTCTCTTCCTGATCTACACTAATGACTTTCCAAATCACATTCTTACATCATTCGTAGATATTTATGTTGATGACACTACCATTTATGGTAGTACATGTAAGACCGTAAACAACCAAGTTCTCTCCGATTCTCTCTAATCTCTGATCTTGAGCATGTTGTACAATGGGGAAAGGAGTAGCTGGTTACATTTAATGAATCTAAAACCAAGCTTTTATCTTTACATCCTCATCGCTCTGATCCCCATCTGGCATCAATTGAAATGAATGGCTCTCATCTTTGGGAGACCTCATGTTTTGAAAAGCTTGACCTTTACTCCTGATCTTAACTGGAACACGTACATCAAATTTGTTGTCAAGGCCGCTGGAAAAATGGAGGGATCCTTCTATCGATCGAGTAGATATCTCACTGCTGATGCTATTCTCTATCTATATAAGAGCCAGGTACGTCCAAGTATGGAGTACTATTGCCACATCTGGGCAGGAGCTGCTAGAAAGACTTGTTCTGCCTTGATATAGTTAAAAATAGGCTTTGTAGCCTCGTAGGAGATGTCCTTTTATCTTCCCTGCAACTTCTATCTCACAGAAGAGATGTTGCGAATTTGTCTCTGCTTTATCGTTATTTTCATGGCAAGTGCTCAATTGAGCTCAATCTATGGGCCCCCTCGCCAAACTGTTACAAGAAACACTCGTCTAGCAAAAAACACTATCAATAATTTCCCCCACTCTTTATGTGTGCCTAAACCTAAAGGTAGAATCCATGAAGAAAGCTTCTTACTCAGAATTGCACGCCTGTGGAACTGTCTTCCGTTTTCCTGCTTTCCAGCTGACTACAATCTGATTGTCTTCAAGTCCAACGTAAACAAGTTCTTAGTGAGCCGTTCCATATAAGTTACCAAATTTAAATATATATATATATATATATATATATATATATATATATATATATGTGTGTGTGTGTGTGTCTTTGTGCTTATCTCGTCACGCCGAATAAATCCTACGTTTATCCAGCCCCCAGACTGAACCATTTTCTGTGGTAAGGTCAAGCAATAAAAGCAATAGCGAGTCAAAGAACCACTTTATATTTATACCATCTCGTGAAATAAATTTGGAAAAGCACATCTAATTTTATTTTTTTTTAAAAGTCATCGGTGGGTGTTTTTGTCTTTATCTCATCGAAAATCTATTACGATGTTCTATGGCGATTATTTCACAATTAAAAACCTTTTATGCTAGCTGTTTCCACACTCATGTAGTGTAAGTAGTAAGTTATAAAATATATATGGCAATTAAGCTGCAAAGAATATTCCGCGTTTCATTCACGCTAGGATTCATCAGGCTTATGAGAGGATTTTGTGGTTGTCTCGCGTTTTCATATACGCACCTACTATTGTGTTTTAGTTAGCTAATCAGCTTTCTAGTTTTCCCTGGGGCCTTACTGTTCAGCCAATGAGCAGGCCCTTAGAGGACAAAGGTCCAGTTTACTTCTTGTTCACCCGTTCCTTTGTGTGTGCTGTTTTGGCGGAGAACGTAGGTATCTAGTATATATATATATATATATATATATATATATATATATATATATATATATATATATATATATATATATATCACCATGGTGACACTACCCGGCGCATACATTATAATTATGTATTATAAAGGCATGCACACGATATGTAACACTTGTCATATTTAAAAATAAATTTTAATCAGTTTGTCTTGTTCTAATCTTAAGTAGCATCTCTGTCAATCTGTCTTTTTTATTATTAAGTGGATTTTCGTCGGTAAGTTTTGATTGTTATATATCCACTGCAGCCGATCGTCAAATGTGTTTTCCAGTCAATATAATTTCTAAAAATCAACTTGTGTCATTGTTTTCATATATACAGATGTTGGCGATAATAAAACACACACAGCTTGTTATAAAAAGATTTTGTTTATGATAATAGCCTTGTTCCGTTTCTAGTGAAGGTTCGCGAGGCCGGTTGCTCTGTTCCCGTTGTGGGGAAAAGTGTATCGCTTCTCATCGTCGTAGTCGCTCTCTCTCTCTCTCTCTCTCTCTCTCTCTCTATCTATCTATCTCTATCTTTCTCTCTCTCTCTCTATCTATCTCTCTCTATCTCTCTCTCTGTTGTCTTCCGTCTCTTTTATTGCTCCAGATAACGTCAACATTCCAACACGCATTGTCTTTAAATATGGGTCAATCACGCTGGCTTCATCTCTGTGGATTCTATACCCACATTTTGACCTCTTTGATGTCATCCCTAGCCATCCGCATCCAGGATTCTGATCGAATTTCCTTTAACGTCAACCCCCGAGATCTGGACTATCCAATATTGATGAGTTCTTGTATAGCACTTTCCTAATTCTCATTTGTTTAATTCTTAAATATTTTTTTCAATCCTACTTGCTTAATACTTAAACAGCATTGTCGTCGGCCTGTCTTGCTTATTATAGTTTGTAAATTTTTTCCTCGCTTAGCGCCTAAATAAAATCGTCGCACCATAATAATTGTTGTATAAGTCCTTTTCATTCCTTTTGCTTCTCCTTAATTAACTATGTTCCCGTCTTTTCCATCTCTTCATATCCAATCCTTTTTGGTCTTTCCTTCCAAAAGTCATTTTTTTTTAATTAAATGCCTAACAGGAACAAATTACCACTAAAATAAAAAATAAAAAAAATGATTATTTCTTTTTAATCAATTTTCCCCTTTTTCTCTACTCTGAAATTTTCAAGTGTTCTTTGTGCTGGTACTTTATGAATCTCACTCATTTTCGGAGATCGTTCCACTCATCATTGAGCAGCGAGAAATAGAGTAAGGGAGGCCACTAGACTGCGTATGAAACATCATCATAAGCACCTGACAAGTGAACACGGGCTTCTCAGAAACAGTCCGAAGATTGCGTTGAAAAGTAATTCGCTTTTGAATGTCCATGTGGGATCAGAAAGCGTCAGAAGACGCGGTGCCATTTGAAGATCAAAGCAATGGCAAATTGACACATCTTTTAGTGACAGCCAATAGACGCGCAAGATAAGAACGAATCGGAGATATAAAAAGATCTAATGTTCTTAAGATACCTCCCTTCAATCTACGCGTTTCTCAACAAAATACATTTTTTTAATTAGTGTGACGGACAGACAGACATACAGACAGACAGACTAACTTATTTAGCTTATTATTGTTGTGATTGTTCTATATACTTTGTAAATAATGATTTATCCTGCTTGTTTCATTGAATGAATGAATGAATGCTCTGTAATGTTTTTACAAGGTGGTCACCACTTATCAAGGCCCAGAGGCCACTCGAGGATAAGGGTTAAAGAGTGTACAACAATGAATTGGACAATGTAGTAATCGTTAGTAATAGAAAATCGGTAAATTTATTAAGTGGAACGACTCATCTGTTTGCTAGTTGTCACAGAGGATTTTAGAATCTTCCTAGTAATATTATAAATCTAATATTTGAAAGAACACTAACTTTTCACGAACTGTAAATAGTTTGTAATTTTCAACATTAACTGTGATTGAAAGAGGCTTTATTTTTTCGAATTGGAGAAATATTATGGACGAGTGGGAAACGCACAAGCTTGCTCCGTCGTAAAATACGCTTAAATATATTTTCATTCGTGCAGATTTCATGTTTATTTTTCCCGGGCCGATTCTTTATTTAATAGTATATAAACAGTATTGATTTTTAAAGTAAAAAAAAAAAGACTTGCATTCCTTCAACTATGATAGAGACCCTACCGTTTGCTTTATGGAGAGACAGATAATAAATATTAAAAATTAAAGCACGTCAATCTAAGAATTAATGTCCGCAAGTCAAAATTAAAAGAAATATTGGGTTAAGTTGAAATGAACATTTTGCATTTAAAATTGGCGTCATATTTCTGTACGCGTTATTCATCCATCCAAACAAAGATTTCATTTATTATACACCATCCTTGGTGTACGATTAGTATTTTCTCTTAATTTCAGTGTTCTGTGACCAGTAGTTTAAGAGTTTATCGGTTAAATATTTTCACACGCATACTCACATACATTATCTGCTGCTTTATTTATATAAATGGTTAAATCATATCGTGTTCTGTTTTCTCTTATTAAAATATTCCCTCTCAGCCATGAAATGCAGCTGGGCATCAACTAACATGTCGCCCGATTTAATAAACTTTATTCTGATAGTAACGTGTTTAACAATTCTAACAATCCGTGCGCTTAAATTATAAACATACGTTTCGCTACGTGTATTGACCAATTAATGCTACGAATTATATCCTATTCATTATAAACAGGCCGTCCCGCGTTGCCCGGTCGTAAAATACGCATAATATTATATTTTAATTGATGCCGATTTCTGGTTCATTAGAAACAGAAATACCGTAGGTATAAAATGTAACCTTAAATTCTTTTTCGAAATAAAGTAAAATAAAGTTAAAAAAAAAAATGAAAAGAAAATGAAACATGTGCATGTTTTTTTTCTAAACAGATTAAAAGCAAAACCAAAACATACTGATTCAAGTACGATAACCATTAGTCGAGGTTGTCATTATCGTTAAAAAGTCTTTTCAACCCTACTTATTCTTAACATAAGGATGTTGTCACGTTTCCTGACCGCGCGTGCGCATGCCTGAAACAGTTGATGAACAGATAAAAATTTGATGACCCCCCACAAAAAAGTACCAATTTTTCAATTAAAAACCGATTAAAAGGTCTTTTCGTGTCTCAACATCCTATATACAAAATTTCAAATATGTAGATAAAAAAATTCGTTGAGTATATATGTTGAGACGTGGCCTCACACACACGCATACTCATTTTTATAAATATATTTCATTTTATTTCATAGTTTCAGATCTAGGGTGAGGTGCTAGACAAAACGATGTGCATAGCAACCATCATGCAGCACGAGTGGATCATCAGCCGGCTCCCCATCCTCAGAAATGTGGTCTCGGGAATACCCACCAGAGATGAGTTCAGGGTCACTTTTCATGCGCGACATTGCACTACAAACATTCCCGATATTATACAACTGCTGATAGAGCAGCCGCGCTAAGCTCTTCCGAAAAGTTAGGGCCCCTGTACTGTCAGTTGGAAACAGCAACCAGCAACTGTCAAACATGTCCGACAGGAGCGGCCCAGTTCAATCATGCTAGCATGTATGGTAAACAAGCACTCCTAAGATGCCCAGGTGTATGGGGAAGGGAATGAGGCAACTGTGGGGAACGGCATTCATTGCCCTAGTCAGAAAACAAGGCTAAGCATTGGGCGTCTCTGATGAGTCCCTGCAGCCTCACCTCTCCTACTAGCTAATATGCAAAGAAGAGTATGGAAGCCGGGCTATAGGCAGAGCCTATCAAATCCTTAAGCAGTTTAGGTTTGCAAACCGGTGATTTGATAAAGTTACCAACTCTAGGGAGGTAGACGCACAGGACTAACAAGGCCTCCCTCCCCCGTTTTATGCCAAGACGTATGAGGTCAGTGGCACAGGTTTACAAATCGGAGTTTTCCTTCTCCTAGATGGATGACCCGCTCAGATCTACGGGTCCTTCAACAACGAGAGGCGTTTCTCCGCGCCTGGTTTCAAGGCCAGGTATTTCTACGCCCCCGCATGGATGGTTAGGATTAATAGAGTTAGTATCCAAGAATTAGTATCTGCTTTGAAATTACACTCCTCAGATGAGGGTTTAGATTGGAAGATGTGGTTACGTTTTGAAAGGAGTTATGTGTGAGTATGGGTTGTAAATGTGAAATTAATTTCTACTAGGAACAAAGATCAAATATGGTTTTTGGATTAGTGACTAATGTGAAAATTATAGTATAAGGGTTAGGGTTTTGAAATGCGGTTTGGTGTTAGTTTTCCTGTAAAGATAATCACCAGTACATTCCCCATCTAGGTGAAAGAAATGTAGTTAGCTAGTTTATATAGATCACTTATAGTCAGGCCACAAAAAACTGTGGTTAATAGGTATCTATTCTATAGATATTCTATAGAGTATAAATATAGGTTAAGCTAATGCATGTTTTAGTCTTTACCGATTTTGAAAAGGTCAGCCTTTTATCGTTTAGGACTGAACGCTAAAACAACCTTGCAAGGTACGTGCAAAGTATGTTATTTTACATTAGCCTGGGGAGAAGAGCAATTGTTTTACGCCCACTTGGAACAGGAAAGATGATATACTTACAAGAATACATCATTAATATATAATATATACATTAATTAGGAGAGGTTTTGGGGGTATTAGGGCTTGTAACATTTTCATGCAAAGCAGACATATGCAGGGGTCTTGGAGGCAAGTATTATCCCCTTTTAAGCATACGTTTAGTAATAACATTTGCGCCAGTTATTTTAGTAAAATAACTCCATAACAACAAAAATGTGGCCAGTATAGGCCTTATATTTAATCATTACACTTAGTCAAAGAATGATAAATTATGATTTCCAAAAATTAATAATTGCTTCCTAAGCAGTGGGAATTAAAAGATGTTTATTTTCCACGAAAGTTGCAATTGCACGTTGTATTCAGTTAGGTTTCAATTTTTTTTTTTTTGCCCGTCATCAACATTGAGGGTTTTTTAATACTTAGTGGATAAAGATGGAAAAATTATATTTAAGTGCATTAGCATCAGTTTTAAAATAGTCTAAGCCAGTCAAGGGGATACAGGTAGTATGTAGACAAAAACTAGCTCTTGTGGAAGAAATATAGATAGGGGAGTTGGGGGCTCGTTGAACTAGTCAGGGATAAACGCCAAAGAAAGTCCTATTCAAGTAATTCACACATTGCAACTGCTCCAGTGTTTCAGCGCATTGTATTAAAATCTCTTTGCAGTCATTCACTTCCAGGTGGGTTACCTAGTTAATTTATAAATTCTACTGAAATATCAGATTAGAAAAGGTAAGGTATGCGTGGAGGTTCCAGACCAAAATCATACGTTTGCAAGATAATAAGTATCTAAAATACTGCCTTCTAAATAAATCAGCATGATTTTTTTTTGGGGGGGGGGGCGTTTGTGAAACCGAGATGCTATCTATTCAGGAGGGAGTGGGTGATCTGATTTAGGTGAGGGGTCACTTAGTGAAAAGTTTTTTTCATTTTGGGGGGCACCGTCAATCTTTCTTTGCATGCATATCGTTTTCAGAGATATTAATGCTAAATAAGAAACACGCGTTTCAAACAAATGTGATGAAAACAATAAATAAAAACATATATGACGTAAAGGTGAACACGGAAAACTGAAAGAAAGAAATGTGCAATTACGAGTATAGATTCGGGAAAGAATTTAAGTGATATTCACAGCAAGACTAAGTTGGAATAGGTTTTTACCGTCTTTCAAGGAATGACAACCATAAATTGACGAGTGGTTGAGTTTCGGATTTATTTCAATCAGTCTAGTTCATTTGTATTTATTATGTGTTCACTGATTGTATATATTAATTATTATATGTATTATTTTTTAGTGTAAGCAATTGAATTTGTTATTTTAATATAAGTTTATTGGTTAAAGTATATAAATTATAAATCCTTACACGCTGTTTAGTAATATTTGAAGTTACAATGAGCGTCAGTTAGAAGTGTTTTTTGATGAGGATTGATAATGCTGCCATAAATGAGAAAATTATGCATTTATGGAAAATGTTTATTTTTTTAATCTCTTTTATCTTCAGTAAGACTTTTCTTTAGTTCTTATTGAGTTTCACAAACATATATTTGACGACATTACGTAATTATTTGTATTATTTCTTAATCTCGCGCCTTGATACTTCGGAATTGAGAATCCATAGATGATAGGTTACATGTTTCAGACTGATGAACGCTAAGAGGAATCCGCATTCAGGTAAATAACGTTCAGCAAATGATTATGTTTATTTACTGAGTTCTTTTAAAAAGTATACATTTTATTGGAGTAAATACGTTCTGGATAAAAAATAAACTTTTGCGTATCATTTTGATGTCCAGAGAAAAAACAATGTAAAATATATTTTTAATTGAATTCATCATATTTCAATTATCGCGTTGTGGATCCATCAACAATGAAAGTAACACAGAAATGAAAAAGATTTATATACTTACGTACTTTTGCCAGACCTTGTCGCTTACCAGTTAGCCACCGTCAAATCTTTTTGCTAGAGGTATACTGACGCATGAAAACTGTTTTTACGTGAAATCTTGACGGACTCATAAATTGATTGACAGACCTATGAACACAGCGACGTACAAAGATGCCTGGACGTATCTGAAATTCGATACGTCGATTCAACCTGTCCATTTTAGTTTGAAATATGACAGAATAGTAGGCATTCTTAAGTGTAAAGCATTTTTTTCTCGTGCTACAAAAATGGCAGCAAAACTGTTCCATGTAAAGAAATAATCCAGTCAAGATCAGCCAAGCGAGGTTTCCTTTACGTGTCAACATGGAAAGCTATTACTTTAGAGGAATCTTTATAAAACAAATCTGCTATCGAATTGGTTTATTCTTATTACGCCTGGTTATAACTATCACCGTTCAAATATTTGTGATCATATCCTCTATCATACAAAAATGTAACATTCAAGTAGATTTATGCCTCGTTAATGGATAGACAACGATTCTTGGCCGACAAACATAGGGGCAAATGCTTCTATGTAATTTACGCGTTTAGTGATGAAATAATATACAAAACCTACACGTGGCAGAGTTTTACAGCTGCCTGGACGCATCTTAAGGAGGCTAAAATTATCTGTCGTGACATCTGACATTGATAAGGTGAAAAGGCTTAATGATTAAACATCGATCATTTTTAAGTGATGTTTCAGTGGTGATCAGCGGGTTGACGATTTAAACATTTCTTTTGCTTACAGGGCAACGGCTTACAATTTATTCATCAATTGAGTTTGAATGATTAATTGACAGATGTAAGATTTACGCGGATACAATTTACAATGACGCCAGCATCCACCCACACATGGTTTCTTCTCGGTTCTTGGAATGTGTAATCAATTAACTACTCCTGAACATAAGTGAACGGCCAATGTTAATACAAAATGTCGCTTGGCAAATTAAACCAGGAAGAAAAACGTTGCGACCCTGTCTCTTCGCTATCGTTATTTTCATGGCAAGTGCTTGTTTGAGCTCCAATCTATCGCCCCAACTTGCGAAAATCATACAAAAAGATAACACTCGACTAGCTACAACCACTATCAAAAATTTCCAGCACTCTGTATTTGTGCCACTCTATATTTGTGCCTAAATCTAAACCAGATTCCATTAACAAAGCTTCTTTCCAAGAACTGTCCGCTTGTAAAACACTGTTCCGCCAGCGTGCTTCCCGGCTGATTACAATATGGTAGCCTTCAAGTCCAATGAAAACAAGTTTTTATTTAGCCTTCCCCATAAATACTTCCAATTCTACCCAATCTATACCATTAACGAGTACCACATTTAGCAACGATAATTTATTACTATATTCCTTTTTCGTCGTGAACTATATTTTTTTTACATAGGCACCGGGGCCACTCGAGGATAAGGGTTAAAAAGTGTACAGTCATTAATTGGACAAAATAGTAATTGTCAGTAATTGAAATTCAGTAAATTTGTTAACTTAAGGGGGAACGGCTTATCAAGAACTTGTTTACATTGGACTTGAAGACAACAATATTGTAGTAAGCTGGAAAGCAGGAAAACGGAAGACAGTTCCACAGGTGTGCATTTCTAAGAAAAAAGCTTTTTTAATGGAATCTACGTTAAGGGTTTGGCACAGATAAAGAGTGGGGGGAATTATTGATAGTGTTTTCAGCTAGACGAGTGTTTCTTGTGAACGTTTGGCGAGCGTGACCATAGATTGAAGCTCAGTCAAGCATTTGCCATGAAAATAACGATAAAGCAAAGACAAACTGGATACATCTCTTTTGTGAGAAAGAGGTCGCAGGGAAGAAAAAGGACATCTCCTATGTGGCTACGAAGTCTATATTGAACTCTATCAAGGCAAGATAAGTCTTTTCTAGAAGCTCCTACCAAAATGTGGCAACAGTACTCCATCCTTGGACACACTTGGCTCTTATATAGATAGAGAATTGCATCAGCAGTGAGATATCTACTGGATCGATAGAAGGACCCCATCATTTTTCCAGCGGCTTTGGCAACAGATTTGATGTACGTGTTCCACATGGATGGAATTCAAATGGTGCAATAATGGTTGAACATCTTCCTGGTTGAGCTTGAGTAAGAATATGTCATCTAAATGTCGCAGTTTCATTTTAACTTTAGTATAAATACGAAAAATAAATACATTTAAAGAACAGATCATACATGTGAATGAAACGTTCTTTCAAAGAAGAATAACATAACAATTGACAAAGCAATCAGATATCATTTTATATCAATTCGAAATGCAGTAAAGATGTTCCTTATCTAGAAGCTGTTTAACTTCTTTTTAGCAGCCATTAAAATATACTCATGAAAATAAATTAAACATGTGTAACCTTATATAGATCCGCGTAATGGGCCAAAAAAAAAAGTATGCAAATACAAAATAAAAACGACATTTCGCGGGATATTTTGAATGCTTTCCCCACGTGTGATATGGTTACTATAAAATGTTTTTTTTTATATATATTAAAGATAAGTTGATTTTAAAATAAGCTTAATATAATGAACTATTTTCACATGTCATTTGGCTTATCTGGAGATCCATATTATATATATATATATATATATATATATATATATATATATATATATATATAATAAATTCCACAGCCAAACAACGTCGCAGCCCACAAGAGCCATGACAGTCAAAGAACCGGAAGTCCAAGACTCGAGTTTCGCCCTCATTTGGGCTCATCAGTTAGACACATCCGAACTCAGGATTCGAAACCCGAGCCTCTTGCATGCAAGGCAAGCCCTCTACCAACTGAGCAAACGCCCTTCACACAAGAATTTCAATTAACCAACACAGATCAAGCAAACCGCGCCGAAATCCGACTGTGAAATGAACCTACTTCGTCTCAACAAGGGACGCGGTCATCCAACCAGCTAATAACCCCAAGTTGATGTCTCAGAAGTAGGAGTTTTAACTCGAACGGACGATGCCATCCAGCAATACTAACCAAGCGAGCAACTTATGATAGGATTTTCAGAATGTGAGAGATTGTATATAATAAATTCCACAGCAAAACAACGTCGCAGCCCAATATATATATATATATATATATATATATATATATATATGTTTGTGTGTGTGTTGAATGGGAGAATAAATAGTAAACGGCTGTTGCCATAACGCAAATTCATTTACAACTGTTATCGAAAGGGGGAGCGTCATGTAAATCGGGCGAGACTTGGTGTCACTCAACTGCCAGGGAACACGACAGTTTGTTTCGAAGGGGAGATCTATGATGACCTGTGTGAAGTCCTTGGAAGTCAATAATAATGCTACTTCAATCCCTACTCTCTCTCTCTCTCTCTCTCTCTCTCTCTCTCTCTCTCTATATATATATATATATATATATATATATATATATATATATGATGGACTCTCCCGTCGATGTCGACCTATAAGGTGCGGACAACCCATATTTCTAAAACTCATTTATGTTTTTGCCTCTGATGACTTTTTAGTCCAGCAAGGGACTTGCAAAAAAGGCCACAAATAGAACATGAATGTGGATTTAATATATATACACACACACACACACACACACACACACACACACACACACACACATATATATATATATATATATATATATATATATATATATATATGACATTAAAAGCCATAGCCGTTGAAGAACAACACACGGATTCTCTATTACAGAATTTTTGCATGTACTACCATGGAAAGAAAAAATATCCCTTGTTCTTATCTGTTTGGTACGAAAAATATTTTATGCATCGTTATGCCTATATAATTGATATACTACTTTTTATACATCAGAATTGTTCTTCTGAGCATTTTTTTTAATAAATATTCTGATGATGGCCTTTTACGTCGAAATATTAATTTCATATGAGTAAATGTGTGACATTTCATGTAATTTGGCTTATAAACGTATATCATATGTATTTCTTTTAAATATATATGTGTGCAATCATAATATATATATATATAAAGAGGGATAGATAGATAGATAGATAGATAGATAGATAGAGAAAGAGAGAGAGAGAGGCAGAAAGAAAAATGTACTATCCTTAGAAAATACGAAGCTGGGTATCTACTTTTAATTTGGCAATTATACTAAAAGACCGAATACATATGTCTGTTATTCATGTGTAAGGAAGAGGGGGAGTAATAAAGCATTCATCCACATTTCCCCCACAATTTATATGGTCGTTTCAAAGTTAAGCTTCTCATTCTGAACTGATTTGAATTATAATTGCCTTTTGTAACGGCTTTGATATGTAGAAAACGCAATATGTCGTACTTAATTCGTAATCAGTCAATCACTTGAAAACGTATATCCAATCATAAGCAACACCCGTCTGTTGGCTCAGACGTTTGCAATTTTTTAGACACTTTGTTGCAGTACATATAACATATAGCACGTGCTGTATCGATCTGTAATGCAGTCACCGCTATGTTTCTCGTTTAAAATTTGACATGCTTTATTTGAGCTTCCTGTTACCTGGTCCGGGTACTGAAGACTTCTTTCTCGATAAATCGCTTCTAATATTAAGAGGACAATCTTTTATCTTTTAATATGTTCAATATTGTCTTAATTGTGTAAGGGGTATTAATTCATACCAATTGTTTATTGCTTAACTATTATTCCATATAGAAATAAATATTATTTTTTTCACGTCTCCAAATTATTATCAACAACTATATGAATGAAAATCTATTTCTTTATGGTCAATGATACTCTTACGCGTGTGTATAAGATATTTACCGCATTAGGGATAAAGCCCAGTGGATTATACTCAAGTCAAAAGGGAAGACATTTCTTTTGATAAATGTAATGTTAATTTATGTTTGTTTTTAATGTTTTCCACGATTAACAAAGCATATAGCACTTGGAACGTAAAAGGCTACTATTTTGGCATCATGTCTAACAGAAGACTGTAGAAAGCTGAACAGCGATATGTTTGTTCACATTACATTTAAACTTCTGCGGGCCAGTGATGTATAGGAAACAGAAAACAGCGAGGTAATTTCTAAATTTAGCAGTTTAAAGGAAGAAACTCTAAAAGTGGAAAATTTTCCAGCATCTAAAAATCTCAATAGTGAAGAGGTAAAATTTTGCTGCTTGTCGAGTTAGTCGAGGTATTACGTTGTAAGGGCACACGAGCATTGAGTTCATCAAACATAATCAATTAAATTACTTTAAAAAAACACAAGTATTCCGCATTACGGTGATAACACAGAGGTTGGAGCTTGGTCGACAGTGCGAGACTTAACAGATTTGAGACTTTTTTCAACGCTGTTAACAAGCGAGGGACTTGTGGTAAATGCACCATTCTACATGTGGCAACAATACTCTATGCGTTGGCGAATAAGGAGTTTGTAAATATATAGGATGTTTTCTAGTGTGAGTAATATTCTTGCATGGTAGGAGTAGCCTACCTTATTTGCAGCAGCTTTTGCAATGCCCTCAGTGTATTTGTTCGAATCTGTGTTGCCTGTGAATGTTATGCCGAAAGATAAGCTCTCAGGTAGGGTGTTATTTGTCATGGAAACTGTTGATTAAGAAATTAGTTTGTAGCTGTTAAAGGAAAGAGGTTTAATTGTATTAACAATAAATCTTACCAACCATTACCTGTCTCATGTCATTCCAGGTGGAAGTGTATTTTCTCAGGTTTCTTATATGTATGCATTCGTTTTCCGTGTTTGTCCATTAAAGAACGTGGTGTAAAATATACCCATCTCCGACACTATTTTATCAGGGAGCTGATTTATGAATCTCAGGAATAATAAAAGTGGAAGGATAGACCCCTGAGGCACACCTGCATTAATGTTATGCTGTTTAGATGTATGCCTATCGACTTGCAATAATATCATATTGTTTAAACGTAAGACCATCGAGGATAACCTGAGTTTTTCTATTGGTTAAGGAGGATGTGATTATGGTAAGTATTCGTTCAGAAATATTACAGAATATTTTCGGGATAAGCTCTTCATGTCAAACTTTGTCAAAGGCTTTGAATATATCAATGTTACAGTTCTAGCTTATCCTACATTTTCCAGTGCATTATATATGAGTTCAGAGATGATAGTTAAAATATCCGCTGTAAAACGGGCTTGCCTAAATGCATACCGTTGGTCAGAAGGTATCAGCATTTACGAAACAGTGGGCTAATACTTTATTCATTACATACTCAGAGATTTTAGTGAGGAGAGAGAGAGAGAGAGGGGGGAGAGAGAGGAGAGTTTGTAGAGGTTAATGGCCAGCTCAGCGGAACATTTCTTAATTAGTATGTTAGGGATGAGATCAGACCCAAACGGCGTGGAGGTGTCAAGGTTTTTTTTTTATATGACAGATATGAGAACGGGTGATATTGAGCTTTAAAAGGCAAAATTAATCGATAACAAGATACAACTTACTAAATAAAAAAGGGAAAAAAAACTCTCACTATTTTATTTCTGTTTTAGTTATTTCTTAAAATTAAAAAAAAAACACGACTGTTGTAGAGAATAGTATTGTATTGGACTGTCTAGCACAGCATTAGTATTAGTACTTATTATATTATCTCATTTGGATCCGTTCTATATTTAAAATCCAATGAACACTATTTCAACCGAAAAGTTAATCTAATTTATAAAATTAACTATGTTTGTCTGTCTGTCTTTCATATTTCCAAACGCTATCTTCCGAAACAAATAGTCGCAGTGAGGGTCTGGGGCCGCAAATGATTAGATTTTTTACGGGTCGTACTTTTATGGGTGTTTGGCCGGTTAAAATAGTTTTTAAAGGATTAAAAAGTGGTCAAAATTGAAATAATCGTTATTTTTAATCACTACACTTGCGTGTCATGTTAGTGCAGTGGTAACGTTACCAGCTTTGAATGCTACAGTTTTTTTTATTCAGTTTCGATTCTAGCTGATAACAACCAAATATGTCTTTTATTAATTTTTAAATCACGATTCTATAATAATATATATGAAATCTGGATAAATTAAAATATCATATTTAAGCGTATTTTACGATTGGGCAAAGCCGGGCGCCTGCCCACACTAGTGAACAGATATTTACTGCATGTTATTGTTTTTTTTTTGCTGTCCAAGAAAGAACTAATTTGTTGCGTTATTAAGAAAAAAATATAAGCTTTATCAACATATATTTGTTCATTCAATATATTTCTCATTTCTTGGAATTTCCACAAGTCCTGCTAGTAATAAAACACCTTCCAGATTGGAAATATTTCTTAAATGTCTAGTATAGATAAGAATGCCGTTAATAGGTATGTTATCTATTAAAACCAGACGTATTAATCTGTCTTTATATTCCGCTTCACCTACTCAGCTTTTTTATGTCCAATGTCTTCATCGTTTTATGCTGCAACTAGAAAATGGTCAAATAATGCAATAATTCAATCTACCATTTTTCTATATATGCAAAAATAGCGTATATATATGTATATATATGTATATATATATATATATATATATATATATATATATATATATATTTGTCGTCACGATATAATGATTACCAACGCTTACATTTTCAAGCGACAGGAATAAAAAGATTCAGCTTACATTGAATTGGTAAAGTCATTATAACGATCGCGGGTCGAGCTTCCTCCTTTATCTCTAATTCATTGTAACGAATCTATCTTATTTACGTGTTGAGATGTAGTTTAATGAAAGTTACATCGGCCAGACGCATCCATAAGATGATTAAAACAGTGGGTGGAATAATCAGAAGGCTGATTTAGAGGACTTGATTATCTATAAGTGTATTATCTATAAGTGTATTATCTAGAAGTGTAAGCCATGTTTTGTTTCAGAACAGTTTCCGATGGTTCGTTGTTCTCCACAAGTCCTGGGAGTTGACTGGTTTGTAGTAGACAGTTCTCGAGTTGGAATCCACAGAGCAAAAGATTCGTCCCGTGTTGAGACGGAAAAAAACATATGCAAAATTGCTACAGAAAAGTTTAATATTTATGGAGCAATTCTGGTTTCTGATTGGTTGGTAGCAAAGCGTGAATTAATTCGATTCGTCAGTTCCTAGCAGCATCGTTTATAAATAGAATCTCCCAACTTATAGTGCAGATATATTGTAACATACGAAGACGACATAATAATTATTTGATTAAAGTAGACGTCAGACACCAAAACGCACGACGCAATTGTAATATATATTTGAACTATTATATTTTATCAGATTTATACAATATATATTACAATATTAACAAACAATTTACAGATCCTACAATTGATTTTCACCATTACTTCTAAGTAACTAATCTTAACTAGTGTTTAAGAAGAGGGGATGCCCTCACCTCTCGTTTACAGAAAGGGAAAATAACACATGTTCACTCCATGCTGTCCGGACGAAAAAGAGATCGAGAAAAGCAAGGGATTTATGGGATTGCATTTTCTGTGTATCCCTCCGCTTACGGCCAAATTACCACCTGGCCATACTGAAGGGGGTGTTAACAAGCACCATATCCGGTGCACTAAGATATACTGCCACAGTATACATTTTTATATGAATATTACGATCGAAAAACATGTTTCAGCCGCAATGTCATCCAAAATTCAGCTTCTTAGAACGCATCTTAAAAATGCAAAATAATTAATATAAAACTGACGTTAAATGGGCTGGTAAACAGCAAAAAAAAAAAAAAAATAAACCAAATACAATACGCAAAAGTCCAGCTAGAATTCGTCACTGACAACTTTCTATCTCAACTTCCAGCACGTCACTCCCAACTGCCTCTGCCAACAGAGATTTTATCAGAAAACTGACCCCATTCCATTTGCATACATGTGTAGTGGAAGATGAGACTACAACTTATAAATTCATGGCTGCCATCTTTAATTTCTCTTTCTCTCAGATCCCATCTGAAGGTCAGTTGTATGACCGCACGACACACACACACGGGGGCGATTTCCTCTTTGATTATTACATTCAACTCTACAAAAACAAAAGCGAATTATTGCAGGAGGAGGGTAATGAAAGC
>NC_136485.1:173341960-173344460 GCF_053919585.1 Euprymna scolopes | reverse complement strand
TGATACAGTAATAGATTGCAAAAGATAATTTTTCTTTCAATAATCAAGTTTTTATACTTTATACTTTTTGAGTTTTTTAACTAGAATTAACATGTAGTATCTGTTCCTAGCATGTCAACGGAATTGTGTATTTTACTATGAATGAAATGAATGTAAACGCAGAGTCCATGAACAAAGCTTTTTTCACAGAACTGCCTGCATTTGGAATCTATTCCGCTGGGATGCTTCCCGGTTGAATACAACACCGAAGTCTTTAAATCACCTGTAAACAAGTTCCTGTAAAGCTGTCCCCATAAATAATCAAATTATACGCAATTTACACCATAAGTGATTACTGCCCATCCACCTTATATTCATTAAATCTTATCTTCGAGTGGTCTTCGTGCCTTGATATGTGGTGACTGCAAAGTAAAAAAAAAAATCATATAAGAAAATGTTACAATGCAAATGTTTATGTTTTCGAAGCCTAATACTTCTCATCAGAAGAGTAGAGAAGGTGCTAAGTAGCATGGGGAAGATGCGGCGTCTAGCGTAAGGTTCATTAGGGACGAAAAAGATTAAGAGGAATTGTAGAATGTTGAAGGAAGCTTTATTGAATTCTAAATAAATAAGGAGAAGCTTGTTATATATAGTATGATATTAAATTATATACACTTGTGCCCGATATTATTCATACCCCCTCTTGAAAATTGAGTTTATTAGGTGTAACTTTTTAAGAATTTATTGTTTACGTCCATATTGATACATATTCTTAATACACCTCTTCTGATCATTTTCCTCATTTTAAAATCTCGGGATACTTGTAATAAAAGAAATATACAGCTATTTATAAAATCTGCAATGTTCAAAAATAATCATACCTCCTTATTTTTTCAGTATTAATCGAGTTTCTGACAGTTTGTTTCCTGTTTGATTCTTATTTTGAATGCTTTTATACAACCTTTGATTAATTTCATTTTGTTTTTTGCATTTTTAAGAAATTAAAATGATATCAACTGAAAACCAATAAAAGAATAAAAATTATTAGAATGGGGAAGAAAAAAGAGCTTAATAATGATCTTAGGACTAAAATTGTGAATTAACATAAGGATGGTTTAGGTTACAAGTCAATTTCCAAGAAATTTGAGGTCCCTACAGCAACAGTACAGAGCATCATCCAAAAATCCCAGAGCCACCACACAACAAACAACTTGATTGGTAGAGGAAGGAAAAGGAAACTGTCTGCTAGAGCCACCAGGAACATTGTAATAAGTGTTAATGCAAATCCAACCACCACTACTAAGGACATTTTAGAAAATCTGGAGTCTTCTGGCATAAAAATATCAAGGCAAACATTGCAAAGGACTCTGCATGAAAATGGTCTGAAAGGAAGAAGACCAAGAAGGACTCCATTGCACACCGGAAACACCTTGCAGCACGTCTAAAGTTTGCTAGGACCCATGTGAATTCTCCAGAGTCCGTTTTCTCAAGTATTTTGTGGACTGACGAAACAAAAATTGAATTGTTTGGCCATATGGATGCTTCTTACGTTTGGAGGAAGAAAGGAGAAGCTTACAACCCAAAGAACACCATACCCACGGTGAAACATGGTTGTGGTAGCCTAATGTTTTGGGGCTCCTTTTCTGCTAGTGGTCCAGGTAGTTTGATCAAGATAGATGGAACCATGAAGAAGGAGCAATATTTGGAGATACTCCAGAAAAACTTTAGACAGGATGCGGAGAAGCTCCATTTAGGACCAAACTGGGTCCTTCAACAGGATAATGATCCAAAACATACTGCCAAAATAGTCAAGAAATGGTTTGAGGATAATCAAATTAATGTTTTGGAATGGCCTAGCCAGAGTCCCGACCTGAACCCTATCGAAAACCTCTGGCACATATTGAAAACTGAGGTTAAAAAGCGGAAACCTAGAAATTTGAGGGATTTGGAGAACTACTGCATTGAAGAATGGTCAAAAATCAGTGTTGATGCTTGTAAAAACGTTGTTGATAAATATCCAAAACGGTTACATGCAGTTATTAAGAATAAAGGGCATGCTATTGACTATTAGTAAGAGAGGTATGAATAATTTTGAACTAGTGTCATTATTGTTTTTCTTTGTATAATGTTTCAAACTTGCATAATTTATTTATTTGTTGAGTTTAAATTAAATGCTTATGCTTGATTTATTGTTTGAAATCCCTTTAATATTGTCTACCTTCTGGTTTGAGCAATATTCTTATAGAAATCTCAAAGATCCGAGTGGTATGAATAATATCGGGCACAAGTGTATATATATAATATTATTATATATGGTTATATATAGTATGATATTAAATTATATATATATATATAATATTATTATATATGGTCTTTAACATAGTATTGAGATTCAGGGGTATATGTATTATGGTTAAATAGGGGGTGTATTATTACTGCGTAGTAATTTATTTTAACGGCTTATGGGGTGTCTGTTTTCTATGGAGTGGGTAATTTTGATTTTGATTGGTGTCATCTAAAC
>NC_136485.1:173276960-173334460 GCF_053919585.1 Euprymna scolopes | reverse complement strand
GGCAAACTAATCCTCTGGCCGTCTTTGGTAGGAATCATTTTGAGATAACTAATTTATATATATATATATATATATATATATATATATATATATATATATAAATTAGTTATTATATATTATATATTAGTTATTATATAATTATATATATATATATATATATATATATATATAACGGCCCCTTATCTTAGGTTTAGCATATTTGAAAGTGATATACAAACTGCCATTAGCATATTAAGCGACGCTCTTTGTGTAAACAAATCGAGCGGAGGCATTTGGACGATGTCAAAACATCGTTAATTCATTACCCACCCAGCAGCAGTCGTATAGCGCAACGGTGAGAAGCCTTGATTATCATATCTAGTTTTGTGACTTCATTTCATAGTCCTGTTGTTCTATCACACACACACACACACACACACATATATATATATATATATATATATATATATATATATATATATATATATACGTGGACTGTTATCCTTATCTTCGTAATTTTTATTGACTTCACCATAATAAACAAAGTCTCTGAGAGCATAGACACAGCACTCTCCCTCGACACTAGCGCACAAGTACATGTATTTGGTGACTTCAATGTCCACCACAAAAACTTGGATTCTCTACTTACACAGATGCAGCGGGCAGCACAACACATAGTTTTGCTATATCTCTCTCCCTATCACAAATGGATACGTTTCCAACCCGTTTTCCTGACAAGCAAGAACAACAAGCATAACTTTTAGATGTTTCTGACTACAGTTCCCGAGTATTGTACAACAAATGCTGACAGCCCACGCGGGAAGCTGGCCATGCAGTGATAATGGTAGAAATCGCCCTAAATTCTAGACCCAAAACTAAAGAGCCAGTGCTCAAAACAACGAGATATTATAAAAAGGCTGACTGGGAAGCCATCAGAGATCTTATCAGAGAGTCTCCATGCGGAAATATTTTTTTCTCTTCCTGCTGAACAGTGCGCAAATAAGATTACTGAATGGTTCAAAACCGCAATGGAAGCACATGTTCCCATGCGGAAATTTTATAGCACGCCCCACTCTCCCCAATGGTTTACTTCGACTTGCGCAACTGCCATAGCTCAAAGGCAGCATGCATACCACAGATTAAACCGACATAAGTCCAGTTCAAACAAACAGAAGTATATAGAAGCTAGAAGTTACGTTATGAAAGAAATAGCGACAGCTAAGAGACAATATACTGAAACCACTAAAAAACGCATCGAAGCACAAAAATTAGGAAATCGTGACTTCTGGAAAATCTACAACAGTGTAGTAAATAATAGGCAATCAACAATTCCCCCACTATCCAACAATCATGAGGTTGTTTGCTCAGCAACCGACAAGGCTAATATGCTTGCCAGCCGGTTTGCCTCGAACTCCACACTGGACCCTTCCAACAACCCCCTGCCTGACCTTCCTTTGCGGACAGACGCCACGCTAGACGATCTAAAAATCACCCCTGCTCAGGTACACGCTATCATAAAAAACCTTTATATTTCAAAAGCATGTGGACCTAATCTCATCCCAGCTGTGCTACTAAAAAAGAGTTCAGTCGAAGTAGCCCCAGTTCCCTATAAATTCTACAACAAATGCCTTACTGAATCATGCTTTCCGGGCTGTTGGAAAACTGCTTCAGTGGTACCAAAATTCAAGAATTCTGGCGAAAGAACTGACCCATCATATTATCGCCCCATTAGCCTCCTCCCACTTTTCGCCAAAATATTTGAGACCATAATAAAGCATGCTTAAGTCCGGCACCTTAGAGATGCTACACTTCTGACTGACAAACAATATTGATTTAGACAAGCTCGTTCCACAGCTGACATCCTCACTGTAATCTCTGAACGTATATACCATTCACGGGACAAAGCGTGGGAGGGCAGAGCGGTAGCTCTAGATATAGCTAAGTCTTTTGACAGGGTATTGCACAAGGGTCTTCTCAGGAAAATTAAATCATACGATATCACTGGTAGAATACTTAAAATAATTAAATCCTTCTAAGATAAGAGAAAAATCCAGGTTGTCCTCGACGGTCGTACATCTAAACAGTGTGATATAAATGCGGGAGTGCCTCAGGGGTCTATCCTTGGACCTCTATTGTTCCTAATATTTATTAATGACCTCCCTGACAAAACTGCCTCTGAGATAGGTATATATGCTGATGACACTACACTCTAACACAGGCATGACAGGAAAAAAAATGAACACATATCTAAAGTAATGGCAAAAACACTAGAGGATGATTTCCAATCTGTAGTGGAATTGGGACATGAGTGGATGGCCACATTCAATGCTGGCAAGACTAAACTGGTTTCCTACAATAATTACAAGAAACCTTCTCTGCCACCAATAGCAATGGCCAGTGACTCCCTGCCTGGGAGTACATCTTTCAAACTGCTTGACCTAATGTTCACAAGAAACATGAGTTGGAACAATTATATTGAAAACATTGTCAGGGCCGCTGCGAAAAAGGTAGGCTCTCTCTACCGTGCTAGAAAACTACTGACACTTGAAAGTATCCTGTATCTCTATAAGGCCACCATTCGCCCATGTATGGAGTATTGTTGTCACATTTGGGCTGGTGCATCTGCTATTAGTCTCTCGCTCCTAGACAAGGTTAAAAAAAGTCGCCAATCTGATAGGCCCTGAACTGGCATCTAAGCTTCCGCCTCTGTCCCATCGACGAAACGTTGCACCCCTCTGCCTGTTCTACAAGTATTTTAATGGTGAATGCTCTGACAAACTGCAGACACTTGTGCCCCACGAAGTAGACACCCTCGACAAACCCGACTGCTAGCTAAATCCCACCTCCACACAGTAGAGATCCCTAGATGTAAAAAATCTTTCTACTCCAGTAGTTTCTTCCCCAGAACCGCTAGACTCTGGAATTCCATTCCAGGTTCCTGCTTCTCTAACTGTACTGGCATGCAGAAGTTCAAGTGCAACGTGAACCGACATCTTGCTGCCCAAATCCCAACATAGTACCCCAATAGTTGTAGCCCCTGATAGTAGCTCCCTACACCAAAGTGGCAATGCGCCTTGTTTTGGGGTGAAAATGTAATAAAAAAAAAACTATTTCAGGTGTGCATTGTCTTAAGATAGCAGTATCAATCCAACCCAAAGCTGGTCAGAGGCTAGTTGGCTAAACTTGGTGAGACCACAACAACCATAGAAGTCAGTAATTAATGAGAATACACACTCAGCATTCCTTTCCCGAAGGCCGAAATGCTATGAACCAACAACAAAGAAGATGGTGATAAGAGTAAGCATGATGGTATCCAAGCACACTTTCACACTAACATGCAAGCTGCAATGTCGTAATATACCAATTAAACTAGTGGATAAATTCAAATATGTCGGATAAAGGATCACATCTAATGGAAGGTGCACGAGTAAAATACAAAGTCGAATAGCGGCCGCCATATCACCTTCAAGAGATTGTCATCAATCATGACCAAATCACCTTCAAGAGATTGTCATCACTCAACATAAAAATAGACACCAAATACAGAATATGACCTGTTCTATTATACGGTTGCGAATGCTGGACAATCACCAATACCACAAGGAAAAGACTAGAGACAAATGAAAATTGGTTCCTGGGAGAAATTTTTAAGATATGATGGACAGAAAAGAAAACAAACCAAGCGGTATTAGAAATGACACACACAGAAAAGGTTCTAATAAGAACAATACGAAAACGAAAAAAAATGAGGTTCATTGGCCATGTCTACAGAAAAAGCGTAATAGACCTGCGATGAATAGACGTTAACAGTCTGGATACTTGGGCAGCATAAAAATTATGAGCAGCAATGAATTCATGAAAGACGAGAAAGATAGAAAACGAGACAGGGGGAGATGGATAGGGAGCTATAGCCGTCAATGCTTGTACAAAGCAAGATTCCACTTGATCATGATAAACCCTGGCATAAAATTGAATGGATTTTCGACGGTGTAACTCTCTCACAAATTGAATCTGCATTTCTCATTATTTGTGCAGTTGCTTGCATATTTATGCTAACAATAGGTAATAAAAAAACACACACACAGATAGAATTTTCCCTAACAAAACTAGTTTGAGAGTCGTAATTAAAAAAGGTTGACGATGAGTGATGGTAGGTTGGGAAAATACGATGTGCTTTATATTTCAAATGTGAAAGGCAAAAACGTCAATCTATCGAAAACCAAAGAATTGTTGACCATGTAATTGTCGAGATTAATACCATCTGTAATCAGATTTTGATGTAAATGATAAATGCGAGAATGAGAGGTACGCATAAGTGAAATAAGCGTGAGAAAATGTCACGGTCTTGCTATCATACGAAAAAGTTGCAATGTGACATGCAATATGACGTTGTCAAAAGAGTACACAGCGCTCGAATCACGACCGTGTAGAAAAAAGGAGGTATCATGGTTGCGAATGGGAATTATTGATTATTTATTTGACTCGGATTACTATATATATATATATATATATATATATATATATATATATATATATATATATATATATATTTAATAAATTAAGTTAGACTAATTACCTCCCTTACACGCGTCAAATAAATAATAAATAAAGTCAAGAAAACATGACAATTATATCCCCTTAAAACTTGTAATAAAAATATTCTCTCTATATATAAACCGTAGCGTCTTTAAATCAAAAATACGCTAACGGAAACAACTTATTGCACGAGCATCCCCCTTTTTAAAATTCATCATTCAATAAGATAAAAAGCTATAGCAAACATCTAAATGACTACTTTAACCACAGTTCCTGATTTCAAAAAAAGAAACATTAAAAGGTAAATATCTCTATATATTTTTAAAGCAAATTTATTATGTAAATTCAAAAATATATATTTTTCTCTACTTATTTCTATCTCTAACCCATATTAATTTTCTTATAAATTTTAAATCCAGACCTTTTATTTCAATTTTTCAGATTCATCTGCCTTACTTTTAATGCTAGGTTTATTTATGGTGTCTTTTAAATTCAATAAAAACCCTCCTAAATTTTCTGATGAGGAGACCTTGCTTACCAAAAAACTATATATAATTATTCTACATAACTTGATGTATACCACAATAAAAAGCATTGTTTTCCGAAACGATCGTACAGATAATTGATTTTGTTGTTGTTCCTTATGAAACGGATTTTTAATTTAATTAAAATTTGATTTTTAAATTTTAAATTATAAATCACATTACTTAATATATATATATATATATATATATATATATATATATATAGTCTTTGAAGTTTTTAAGCTTTACAACTATACAAAAAAATATTTTTATCATTCGTTAGAAAACCATCTAGTCAGTAAGTCATTTAATCACCTGCAATCACTGCATCAACTCGCTCTCGAATTTACTATAGTACTAATAATTTACTTTTCAAGGGATCATCAGTTGTTTACCATGAAACACTGTTTCGGAGATTATATATATATATATATATATATATATATATATATATATATATATATATATATATTAACCATTTTATCTGCTTAGTTAAACACGTTCTGATTACGGCATCGTATCAACGATCTGATGATTTCATCAGACTTTACAGTTACGTGTTCTGATGAAATTATGGGATCGTTGATCTGTAATCAAAACATGTGTAACTAAGCCGTTAAAATTGTACTAAAAGTACATATATTTGCCCTGCAATAGTATTGAACACTCTCTTAAGGGTTTTACTAATTACCATTTTTGCTATATGTATGTATCTATCTATTAATATATATATATATATATATATATATATATAGATAGATAGATAGATAGATAGATAGATAGATATAAAAAGCCTTTGAAGATGGATATCTCATTAAAAAATATTTAGTATTAGGATTAGTGAAATAAATATATTTTCAGAAATTTTCAAGGATACTTGAATATATAAATATGTGTGCGTGCGCGCGTGTCTGTGTGTCTGCGTGTGCGGAAAAAAGGTTGTGATATTCTAACGAGAGAAAAATGTATATGTGTATGCAAATGTTATATTTTTCATTATGTACTTCTTTTATTATTTGATATATTTTTACTTTTTAAATCCTTGGAAATAATTTTTTTGAAATAGTTTAACGCGTTTCGGACAGTCTCGTCTCATTTAAAGCGTCCTTTTCAGAAAGTTTATTAAATATTTAAAATGTAAAATAGTGTTTTGCTATCCATTCTGATGATAGAAGACTTTTTCAAGAAGTAGAAGAATTTGCTTTTAAATGTTCTTATAGTTGAGTGTGTTTCTCCTCTCTTTTTTATTGAGGTCAATTCGGGTTCATTGAATATCGTCGGTCTTTTCTTTTTTCTTCCTATTTTGTTGGAGGTGTATACTACATTTGTATTTCGTCATATAAGTTTAGCTGTGTGCGTGTATTCGAGTGTAGGGTGTGTGAAGGTGCGTTTAGTGATTAGACCCGATGTCGTGTTTCATGCTCTCTCTCATATATGATATAAACTTATATACAATTGTCCAGTGTTGATTTCTTACAAAGCACACTATTAGATTTAGTATTATCTGTTTTTTTAGGTAGCGAGGGACGAGGGAAAGGGGTTTGTGTGGCCACGACTCTCCGATTATTATCACATTCGCTAAAAACTCAGCTTCAACTAACTGATTTTTGCGCGGGCATTCGCTGATATACAAGGTATGAGGGTAAGGTAGGTTTTTCTCTAGACCAATCGCCAATCAGCACGTCGTTCCAGGGGAATTCTCGATTCCATGGGTGTGTGCTGGTGATTCTGCGAACGCTCGTAGTTTCAATTTCAACGAATAGGGAGGTTAACCCCCGTGACCCTTCGTCTGGCCTCAGAAACGAAATCATATTCGTTATCAGATTCTCACTTTCCCACTAAACAATAAAACGTATATGCGGTTCCACAAAAATAATAAAATTCACGACTTAACTCTTCGTTCCAGCAAGGTCGGCCGCCGCTTCCGAGGCACGTAATTATGCTAAACAATTAATACAAGCATAGTTGTTGTTACTGGAGTCCCGGCGGCGTATAGGTGTGTGTGTGTTTTCTTGTATTGGCTTGTTGAATGTGAGTTCTGTCTTATAGTTTGAATAAGCTCTGTTTAGATTGTAATTTATTTGTATTGACGTTTTGGTTTAAGTCTGTTGTGATATTAATAATATAATATAATATAATAATTATATGTAAAGAGCTACTATTTATGATTAGTTTTAACATTCCGAATATTGTCCTTTCTTTAGGGGTTTAATTTATAATTCCCTGGATCGTTCTCGTCCACGCTCCTATATCTACCTCGGAGTATAAATCAATAACAATCCGTGTCACCTAATCCTTTTATTTGGTATTGATTTAAGGCAGCTGTTAATCAATGACGTTTGTTGAAAAAAAGAGTTGATATGTATGAGATATTTCTTAGTCTTCCTATTTATTTGTCTCCTTATGAGGGGATTGTTAGATATAGGATCGGGTTTTAGTGTGGGGACAAATCAGTTCTCCCAAAAGCGGTATTCTGTATAGGCACAAGAATAAAAATTTTGCATCAGTCCTGCGGACGTAAGAGATAAAGTGTAGCATTAGAACAGGTACTACACTACGATGCTATGTATTTCTTAATAATGTTAGCCTCATAATAAAGTATTTTAACCATTAAAAAAAGTAATTGCATTGATTAAAAAAATTAATTGCATTGATTTAAAAAAAATAATTGCATTGATTTAAAAAAAATAATTGCATTGATTTAAAAAAGGTAATTTCATTGATTTAAAAAAAATTATTGCATTGATTTTAAAATCTTAATTGCATTGATTTAAAAAAAAATGAATTGCATTGATTTAAAAAAAAAATCCAATTGCATTGATTTAAAAAAAATTAATTGCATTGATTTAAACAAAATAAATTGCATTGATTTAAAAAAAAAATAATTGCATTGATTTAAAAAAAATAAATTTCATTGATTTAAAAAAAAAGTAATTGCATTGATTTAAAAAAAATATGGTTACAAATACCAATGATCTCTTTTAGTTTTTAGAAACTTACCTTATTAAACAAGATTTGCGCACTGAGGTGCCTCTTTGCGGTTAAAAAAAATAATATGAGAATGCTACCCTACAAAGGTTCACAAACTATATTTACTTCAATAAGCCGGTTAAATTGTGATGTCTTCTCCCCCATTTCCTTCTATGCTGATAAGAGGACGATATCCAGAAATAGTTTACTTATTTCTCGATGGTTTTATTTGTAAGTATCGAATGAATAAAAGAATATCATTTCCGAAACGATCGTACATATAAACATGACTTTTTTTTTATTTTTCCTCTTATGAAAACTTGATAATTCCACAATTATTAATCTCTCACCCTTTCTATTTATATAGCTCTATGCAATTACACCTATTGAGCTTATCATAACTGCAATACTCTTAGCACAACACCTGGAAGTATATTTTGCTGATACTTTGCTCATTTAGACCTTATCTATTACACGCTTCTCAACTTATATGCACAAGGGAATTTTGATTTACACATTTGAAATTTGGTTTACAGGATAATCAGACATGTGGAAAACTTTTATCGGTTTTCAGCCCAAAAAAACAGGCTGCTAATGGGTCAAAATGTAAACAAAAAAATTGGTACGAGGAGTTCGTCACATTTCTTTTTTCTGGTTTTAATTGTTTACGGAATGCGCATGCGCTGTCATGAAACATAACAGCATCTTTATGTTAAAAATTACAGGGTTTGAAAACACTTTTTAATGGTCTTGTCAAACTTTTGTAACGATTACTGCACTTGACTAACTGTCGTTAGGTCATGGTTTCGATCGCAGCCTAAGGCTTTTTTTTTTAATTACCAGAAGTGAACTGCCTAGAAAAAACATAATAGTCGCACGCAGGTGTCTCATTTTCTATATGAGTTAAAATATAATATTTATGCAAATTTATATTTATAATATAGTATTTATGAGGGTAACATAGAATAGAATGTTCTTTGAAATTTGCGCTTAAGTTTGAAAAACATTTTTCGTCATCTTATCATGCCTTATTTGGAAATTGTATTTTTGTCCACGTGTCACTCTGAAGTCTGAAATAGTATCTTCAAATGTACGTACGCGTTTAAATTTGAAATGTTATCGACTTCTTCAGCTAAAGTTTAAAATAGATTTGTCGCGTCTGTCACGTTTTTAATGACGTTCACGTTTTCTTTCCCTTATCTTTTTTTTCTATACATACACACACCTTCTTTTTTTTCATCTTCTTCTTGTAACCTGTTTTTACTTTTCTTCAACCTCCTCTTCTAGCATCTGCTTTCTCCGCCATTATTCGTCTGCTCTCTGCTACTCTTTCTTCTTCTCCTCTTCTCTTTATTTTCCTCAGATTAGCTGTCGGAAGATTTTCCTTTGATCTGAATCTAAGTGAAATTCATCACACCCTTTCGAGCGCTCGCGATCAGTTCGATTGGACAGATGAATACGCATGCGTTTTCCAAATGACAAACGCTTTGATGTTTGCCGGCATCTTATTTATCTCTCTCTTTCTCTCTCTCTTTCTCTCTCTCTCTCTCTCTTGTCCTCTTTCCATCTCTCTCCCTCTCCGTATCTATCAGGCTCGCTGTAATATCGCATTCACATGGACAATCAGGTTAATTTCAGCATATACAACTGACATAATAAGCTGCAGTGCATCACTACTCTCAATACTCATGCATGCTGCCTATCTTGCTCTCTCGGCACACACACACATGTATACACACACACACACATGTATACACACACATATAGAGAGAGAAAGAAAGAGAGAGGGGTAGAGACTGAAATAGATAAAGGTAGAGAGGGGAGAAAGATCTAAATACAATTATCAATGAATACATATTTCATTGTTATGCATAAGCGTAGCTAAACATATCGACATTCCACTTAAATGTAGGGTGGTCAAAGATGGCATCAAAATGTGCTCAATACCTAAATAGAATAAAATGCACTCTTTATATTTTTTAACTTTAGACCTGCTTCCTCAGATATTTTCTATTCATATGGAATATCTTACAGAGCCAGTCAGAAAATTCGTCTGTGTCTGCCGAAACAAATTGTAAAGTTCTGCATTTACTATATATATATATATATATATATATATATATATATATATATATATATACATATATATATACTTCATTTACTCACATGAAATTAATATACAAAAGTTCTCAATACGTAGGTAGAGCTAGTTACACTTAAGGCTTATGCGCATACGTCTGAAGAATCCTAGAGTGGATGAAACGCGGAATATTCAGTTTAGCTTAATCGCCATATATATTTTATACATTACTATATATATATATATATATATATATATATATATATATATATATATATATATATATATATATATATATATTTATATATATACACAAGGTGAGCCAAAAGTAGTGGGACAAGGTTGCATACCTTCAAGTCATGATAGAGGCCAATTGAGGGCAGCCCTCCGGCCTAAATAAACTGATCCTGTCGATCTATCTCCATGATATTCAACAACTAAAAGAAATACAATTTAACTTGATCTGTTTTCCTTTACGAGATTGGCTGACTGTAGTTGGTCTTTATAATCACAAGAGTGCCACCTTTACAGGAGGAAAGGTTTACGGCTTTGTCCACTTACGTTCTACTTATCCTATATATATATATATATATATATATATATATATATATATATATATATATATATGTGTGTGTGTGTGTGTGCGTGTGGATAGATATTTGGTCGTTATACAAATAATAAGGGTACCTGGAACTTCCGAGATTCGAACTCAGCACCCCAGAATCTTGTATCAATCGTCACTTGTACTAAGTTCATTCGTCTTTTTTTGTAAACATTCATTTGATTTTTAAATCTGTGATACTTTTCAACAAAAGTATTTTACTTAAATTCTTATTGTTTCTATACCTATTTATTTCTGTACAGAATGGATGACATCATACCGTACAACGCGAGGAAAAATAAATTAAGGAAACAATGTTTACTTCAGTAAATGAATTCAGCTATAAACCAAAATATTTACGTAACCATTCTAAGTAAAAAGAGAATAGGCGGTGATCTGTTATGACATTTTAAGTAGACTGCTCATGACCCGACAACTAAGAAAAAAACATAAGCGCTTCTACCGAATAATCGTTTATTCAATGAAAAGACAATCTAAACTCGTAAATAAAATCAAATGTCCAGACAAAAAAAAAAAAAAAAAAAAACATTTATATATTTTTCAGTTCGGCATGAAAAAATAAAAAAATATTTACGTTTCAAACGATGCATTTTAAGGATACTGGAGGTTGCAGCGTCCGAAACGTTGTTCATATAATTTTATTTCATTGCATTTTCAATTCAAACAAGGAACAATGCCACTTTGATGTATCTGGGGCATAATTTACAGAAGTTCTGTACTGACATGCAGAAGTTCTAGTGTAATATAAACATATATCTTGCTGCTCAACTCCTTACATATGTTTATATTACACTAGAACTTCTGCATGTCAGTACAATCAGGACACCAAGATACGAAAGGGAATTCCAAGTCTAGCAGTTCGAGGATAGGGACTATGGGAGCAGAAAGTTTTCCGGCGTCTAGGTATCTGTATTGTGTAGCGGTGGGATTTTGCTGGTTGTCGGGTTTCTCAGAAGGTATTTACGTCGAAAGGGTACAATGTCTTGTAGTTTGTCGGATCATCTTTTATTAAAATATTTGTAGAACAGGCATAGATATGCAATATCGATGGGACAGAGGTATAAGCCTTGCTGGCAGTGTAAGAACTGTTAGGTTGGTGGCTCTCTTCTGAACCCAATCTAAGAGTGAGAAACTTGTAGATGATGCACCAACTAAAATATGGCAACACTATTCTATACATAGGCGAATGGTGGTCTTGTAGAGATACAAGATACTCTCAGGCGTAAGTAACTTTCTAGCACGATAGAGGGATCCCACCTTTTAATAACTAAGATTACCATAGGTGTTAGGATAATCCGATTAATAAAAAAAAACAACACTGATGTTACTTGCGAGGAATTTTATATCCCTGCGTTCCAAGTCCTTTGGCTATGAGTATCAGTTCTGGGGGTCCGTTATATCTTCACTGTCTTTGGTTAGTAGATAATATGTTCTCCTACATAAGGGCATTGTAAGTGGATGTTCCCCGCATTAAAAGCCAACCTCGTGGTTTAGGCATACCTTGTCGAGATACAATCTAAATAGTACCAGCAAAGTACCAAAGGTTAAGTCTCTTTTAAACTCCGTTGTGTATGAATGAACAGACGTATATACGAATATAGAGAATAAATTACTGATAACTACAGGGTGTTCCAAAGGTTTTGGGCACATTTCAAGTCCCTACATCTGTTTAGATATGAATGGTAGTAAGAAGAAAGTTGTGCAATTTTAAAACTAAATCAATCAATTTTTTTTGTAATTTTGCTATTGATTTTTTTCTTCATTTCTTTTCAGATCCAGTAATGACGTTTACTCGACCAGAAAAACCATTTTGTGGGCTTGAATTTGACAAATATCTGAATCTTCGATACATGTTTAACGTGAATTTCGCAAGAAAATCTGAAACCACCCACCACTTTTTATGCGGGGGTTTGTGAAAGGACTGGTCTATGTGCAACCCCCCCATTCTAAGAAACGTGGATAAGCTGAAGGCCCGAATAGCAGAAACTGTTGCAACCATTGACAATCCAATACTGGGCCGCGTTTGGCAAGATTTGGACTTTCGGCTTGATGGGTGTGGTGGGACAAATGTTCTTCACATTGTACATATTTAAACATTCCATACAAAACTTGAGATTATACCAGATGCGTTTTTATATCCTTAATAGTTCTCGAGATATACAATGTCAAAATGTGTCCAAGACTTTTGGAACTTCCATTACTATCAAAACAAAACTAGTTTAATAAAGTGTAAAACGCATGATCAAATGGAGTCATAGATCTTTTTTACATGTATGCTTAGCTTGTTTCGCGTTTTTTTTTTTTTTAATAATTTTTGTGTTGGAATGGTTTCATTTAGGCTCGTTTAAGATAGCACCCTTGTATGATTTTTATTCACAAAGAAATAAAGTAAAATAAAGGGAAAAATAAAAAAAAGTTTGTATTATGAAAGTATGTGGCATGAAATTTGTAGGGTCATGAATACAAATGGTTTTACACATGTGTTATATTGCAAAGTATGCTCACATATTTGTGTACTTTTAATCGATAATAAAAAAAAAATACTGTTTTTCAAAAAAAAATTGTAAGTAGAAAATAAATAAAACATAAGGTAAAATTATTATAGATTAAATGTATTGAATCAAGTGAAAAAAAATCATAAATTAAAATAAATCTATACGGCTGTAAAGTTAATCTATTTGTCCGCACTGATAGTGATATTAAAATCCCACTTTTATATTTTAAAAATAATTATAGCACCCTTATAGACGTAGTCGTGAACATACGAGCAAACTTCAAAAAGTAAGTCTTTTGCATATTTCTTTGGAAAAAAACTTTTTATTAATTCCTTGTTTGTTTATTTCTGTTTTCGTATTGAATGTATAGATTCACTACTATGCTCAATTATATTTGTGCATAATTTTTGCATTGTGCACACTTGCATTTCATTTGGAGCTGAATTTACAGTAAATATCTATCTGTTTGTGGAACAGTCTCTACCAAACTACTCTATTATTTTGGGCTTATGGACTTGGAACTTGATACATGGGGTCTTCGGCCCCGTGGGGATTGAATACAAAATAGAAAATATTCCCAACCTTTTATTTCCTTAATGGACAAAATTCTTGTCTCAACTGTTTACAAAACAAAATAGAGAAACTTTCATCATATTATCTTACGAGGGTCGTTCCGTCGGATTTTTAACTAAAAAACAAACAAACTCAACGTTATATCTATGAATAAAACCAGAGACCTGTTCGGCTCCAGAATTTATTTTCCCATGTTGGCCACCATTCTTAATGAACTTTTGCCCGCGATTAACAATTTCTTAGTCGGTAAATCCGGGACGCTTCTTCACTCTTACTTCTGTCTAAAATCAAAGTAACGCTCTCAAAACCTGTGATGGCATCAACTGTGTCAGCTTCAACATGCAACAGTGCATGTTGACGAGTTCAGTGAAGGATTCAATGACGCATTTCTGCTTCTGACACAGGTCCAGGAAGGTGGTTGCTTTCTTATAATCTCACGCCGTCAATATGTGCAACAGATGGATAATACATTCAAGTCACGAATGCATAAGTTCAGTCAACATATTAATACAATTTGTAATTCTCTATAATCAATTACGGCAGAATAAAAAATAGGAGGCATGTCTTTTGAATGTCAATCATATAAATGGATAATAAACGAAATGAAAATTGAACAACCTCATCTCTTTAATTAATAACCCTAGCCACTTTTAACAAATAAACAAAATTGATGTACCCCCCTGTTTTGATATTTAAGTAATTTTGAGAAATAAAGAGGCCAATATCTATTTTAAAATATAATTGTTTTATATAAGTCGCATATTTGGTATGTACATGTAAAATTATGTTTTTATGAAGTTCATAAGCGGTTGCTGCTTTTTGAGTCATAAACTCAAGTTAAACAAAGTTTCTACACAGAAAACATATTTTATAAAAAAGGCTATGGTATATGAAAAGGATAAAATCGCTAATCCTAATCAAATATTAACATCGTGATCGTGGTGCTAATGATGTTATGAGTAGGGTGTGCCAACAGGATGAAAATATAATTTCTGAAGCAATGCACGTTATAGAAAAGAAAAGATAATGCCTAAGATAGTAATGAGCGTCTTGGAAACATTGTTCTTCCTCTTTTCTGTAAGAAAAAAGGTCGTTAGGTGCGATGTCTCATGGATCGAAATAACTCGTGAGATGATGGTTAAGATGATTAAATGATTACACTTGAATTTTATTGACTGCATTATTAAAAGAAAGGAACTCCTGGTGTGTGTGTGTGTGTGTGTGTGTGTGTGTGTGTGTGTGTGTGTGTGTGTGTGTAGCGTCATGAAATCACTTTTAGTCAAAAGTGTTATTTAAATTGTGGAAAGGTGTAAATGTGTTTTAGATAACAGGAAGTGCACCTTCTTTGAGTCATTACTAAATATATTCACAGAAATATGTGAAGTTATGCGTACCCTACCGAGGCGGCACTCACCCTAAGTGAATTGAACAGGATTTCTTTAAAGGAGAAAGTGTCAAGAGGACATTAAATATGCAAGCTCCCCCAAGTTGCATATAACGGAAGATAACGACGTTAGATTTCGCAGCTCATGGAGGGAGGTGTCGACGAACCGATTCATAGAGCAACTGATATTCCCAAATTGTGAGCGATCATTTATCGACAAGGCCCATCGTTGTTAACCGCTGATTTAACAAGAACCGGTGCGTTAATGTTGTTATGCCGTAAGGGATATACGTGATTGTGTGTGAAAAAAATGGCATATGAATTTAATTAGGCGAAAACCTACTGACTGTACAAATTCTCTCGAATAAGTTACTAATATACGAGAATTTATTTTATAAGAATTGCACCAGACAAGTCGTGACGCCATTTAATTTAATGAGCTATCAACAACGCAAGATGATTATCACAAAGGCAGGAGATTGCTACTGACCTTAGTCTTGAAAATCATTATCATATCGTATGAATCCGATAATTGTGTGGTTGGTATTGGTTTCCTCGATATGCACCCAGTAAAATTTTTTCTAGAAATAAATCGGGTATTTACGGGAGGGACAATGAGAATGTTGTCGAAGTGAAAGTGATTTTTGTAGAACGGTTAGATTTGAACTTGAAACTCCAGGTCGTCAGTCCATATCGTTAACGAAAAGACCACTGTCAAATACCAAGCTTATAATTAGAAAGAGAAAATAACATTAGTACTCTATTGATTATGACAGTCTACACGAAATAAAATATCTTATAAAAAAATTGTGAAGACTATTTGTTAGGCCAATGTTGTTGCAATTAATATTTGACAGCGTGATTGGCTAAACTCATAATTTGGTGAAAACGACATTGGTTAAATATAAACGTTTTATTTCTATTTATATAAAACAAGTGTAAATTGAGAAAATCTCTACAAATAGACTGAATTATATCAAACTTAATTGTTATAATTATTTTACATGTTTTAAAGCGATCACAACAGCAGGCCATTGTTTATTCTCTTTAAACAAATATAAAATGAATAAATGCACATGCAATTTAGGAATAAAGTAAACTTTTAATGTGTGAATACCAAACATTAAATATTAACAACATTTTAAGTATCCTCATGAGTTTATTCCGTTTCTAAAACAAAATCTCTAATGTTATAATGTCTTAGTATGCTCCAAAATAAATCGGATACTTTAATTTTCACACCTGTTTATAATATATCGTTTACATATAAAACGAGGGGAAGAAGAACCAAGACATCTAAGAAAGACTTCTATTCAATGCTGCCAGGACTAAGTTCTTCACTAACAAATTACAAGAAACCTTCTCAACCACTGATAGCCATAGCTACTAATACACTACTTAAAATCTCTTCATTCAGATTCCTCGGTTAAACGTTTAAATTGGAAAAAATACACCGAGGTCATTGTCAAAGCTGCTACGAAGAAGATGGGCTCTCTCTGCCGTTCTAGAAAGTTGGTTCCATCTGAAAGATTCATGTACCTCTACAAAGCCACAATTCGCTCATGAATAAAGTACTGTTTTCAAATATGGTCTGGCGCATTTGCTACTTTTATCTCACTGCTAGACAGGGTTAAAAAAGGGCACCAACCTTATAGATCTCGCACTCTCGAACAAATTCTAAACTCTGTCTCAGCGACGAAATGTTGCATCGCTGTACCTGTTTTAGAAGTATTTTAATGGACGAACATCAATCCCTTGTAACCTCTCTACGACTAACACGACAGGTAGCGAAATGAGAAGATTCCTAGACTCCGGAAAGCCTTAAGCTTAAATAGTTTATTCAATGAGACTGCGAGACTTTGGAATTCTCTCCCGCGTCCCTGCGTCTGTTAATGTACTGACATGCAGAAGTTTAAATGTAATGTGAACAGACATACCGTTGCTGAACTACAGACAGAATTTTCCAAATTGTAATCGCTTACATCTAAGTAGCATTGTGCCTTTTTAGAGTGAAAAAAAAAAAGAAAACAGAAATAAAATTATCAGGTTGAAAAGGATGTTCTCGCGGTTTTAATTTTTGAAGTCCGATGAACATATTTCAGATCAAATGTTTTTTTGATCAAATTCCGCATCAGAATAAACACACTTTCTGTCAACGCAACACAAGTATATTTATGCCAATACGTAAAATTTCTGCGTTCTGGTGGCAATGAAATTGCTAAAGACATTTTTGTTAGTGCTTAGGTTTTTGAAACATTTCCCACGTAGAAAGTTGTCGAGCTGCTTGCAAAAGTAGTCAGTCGGCGAGAAGTCAGAAGATGACTACAAATGAGACATCCGAAGGCGTTCAACTTCTGTAGTGTCGGTTTAGCGACGTGCAGTCAGGCATTGTCATGGAGGAGAATTGGGCCTTTTTCTGTTGAGTGTTGTTCTCGAAGTTTCTGGTGTATTTCATCCATTTGTTGGCAGTACTGTTTCGCCGTAATGGTTTTGCCTGCATTCCAAATCTGTAATAGGCGAGATAAGTCGCAGACCACCAAACAGCCAGCATGACCTTCTTTTGGTGCAATTCTGGCTTCGGTAATTGTCTTGGAGCTTTGTCAGTGTCTAACCACCGATCTGCGCGTCGCCGGTTTTCGTAAAGAGCACACTTTTCATCATAAGTAACAACCCGGTCGAGAAACGGGTCATTCGTGTTGCGTAAAAGAAGTGAAGCTGACACTTCAAAATGACTCTTTTTGGTTGTCGTTCAGCTCGTGAGGCACCCATTTATCAACTTTTTTTTTTTTAAATCTTTCCTCTGTCCCTCGAGTGGTTGGAAATCATTGTATTCGTTACGTCTAATTCAGAAGCATGTTCTTGAACAGTTTTACGTTGTTTGGCTTCGACTAAGGCTCTTAATTGATCGTTGTCAAGATCCGATGGCCGACCATTTCACTCATCATCATCTAGACTATCGGAGCCACCAGGAAATTTCTTAAACCACCGTTGTGCCCTGTATACAATATTGGCTCCAGGACCAAACGTTTCGTTGATATCGCGAACTTTTTCAGCAGCTTTTTTGCTTACTTAGAATTAAAATGAGAAAAAATGTCATCTTGTATTCAACGTTCTGAATAGAAGATATAATTGTTTTAAAACAATTGTAATTAAACGATTAGACAGAGTAAAAAGTGCTTTTGAAAATTATAATTAATGCAAAGGTATTATATCAACACTTATTTGAAAATACACATTTTGACATCCAAATTAAAATTTTCGCAAGAGCGTTCTTCTCAACCTAATAACATTTTCGAGAGATTATACTCTGTATAAAATATCTATTCGTGATTTATTTAAGTAACATTGTAATTATATGAGAATTTATGAATATATGCAAGAAAAATATAAAGCTAATAAATAATTCCCTATATGTAACGGAAATGATGAATATTTTAATGCAGGCATCATATTTGTTTCTCTATAAATTATTTGATACTCGTTAATGGCGTTTTGTATATGGAATGGAATATGGGCAGTCGCTATGTTTATTTTTCTGTAATAGATAGTCGAAGCGTTCAGCAAAATAAACCATTCATCTCCAAAATAATAATAAGGAAAATATGGAAATGAGTATTTGTGCAGACGTAAAAGACGGCCCTTATGTAAGAATACGCGTGAATGAATGGCGGTCGACGATAATATTTCCTTGTGAAGGATCGGAGAATATTAGTAGATTTTTATGACTGAGTCTTCAGTTTTCTTCCAGTGTGACTTGTTGGGAGAGTAAGTTTAGTCGGAATGAATTATAAAATTCAACAGAAACAACTGTTTTGTTTTTTTCGTAAACAATCTGGTAGAAAGCGTAATTATATAGAATTATGTTGTGCCTATGTCTTATGGTGTCTGACAGAAGTAGAAAAAAAACAATACTTTTTTTTCTTATTTCTTATTGTATAGCGGTGGGATTTTTTGCTGTATAAACAATAGTGGAGTTACGTCTTTACCAAGAGGAATAAGGCCATAATTAGATACACTGATAATTTCACGCGTTATAATATCAATCACAACATAGCAATAGTTCAGATTAGGGACAACATTGATGCTGAGTACACATGTGGGAATAAGTTGGTATTATTTTAAGCGATTCACTATATATATATATATATATATATATAATATATCTATATATATATATATATATATATTATATGAGAAGCGTTCCAAAATTAATACCTTCTATTTTTATTTTATTCTACCCTTTTGTTCAATGAAGATGGGAAATTGCATTGCTATAATTACTAGACTTGACCTGAAAGCTTCTTCTGTCTGTGACAAATATTGATATGGGAGACTCTAAAACAGAAACACCTGCCATGAATATGCGTCATCAGTTAATATGCTTCATTAATTCTTGGAAAAAGTGTATTGAAATTGGTGGTGATAGATAAAAAAAAAAAATCCGGAACACGGTCACTCGTTTAAATAGTATTACTACTGTATTCGTAGCATTTTTACTCTTTGAGTAAAAAAAATTGAAAGCTTCGCTTTTGGAACACCCATGGTATGATAAAGTGCGCCCCGGGCGCTTTGAGCAGCTATAAAGTATTATTAAATTAATTATAAACAAAAATACCGTATGGATATAACGTAACGTAAAATTCCCTTTAAAAAATGTAAAATATAGACAGAAACCGAAATACGTTTGTTTGACGTATCAAGGCCAAGAGGCCACTCGAGGATAAGGGTTAAAGAGTGCACAGTAGAAATTGGACACTATATTAACCGTTAGTAATAGAGATTCGGTAAATGTGTTAACTTACAGGGAACGGCTCATCAAAAACTTGTTTACGTTAGACTTGAAGACAACCATATTGTAGTCAGATTGAAAGCAGAAAAACGGAAGACAATTCGATAGGCGTGCAGTTCTTAGAAAGACACTTTGCTCATGGAATCTACGCCTAAGTTTAAGCACAGAATAAGAGTGGGGGAAACTAGTGATAGTGTTTTCTGCTAGACGGGTGTTTCTTTTGAAAGTTTGGCGAAAGGGGACCATAGAATGGAGCTCAACCGAGCACCTGCCATGAAAATAACGATAAAACAGAGGCAAGCTCGCAATATCTCTTTTGTGAGAAAGAGGTTGCAGGGAAGAGCAAAGGACATCCCCCACAAGGCTACGAAGTCAATTTTGAACTCTATCAAGGAAGAATAAGATCTTTCTAGCAGCTCCTGTCCAGATGTGGCAACAGTACTCCATTCTTGGACGTACCTGGCTCTTACATAGATAGATAATTACATCAGTAGTGAGATATCTACTGAATCGATAGAAGAATCCCACCATTTTTCCAGCGGCCTTGACAATGGATTTAATGTATGTGTTCCATAGGAGTATTATGTGTTCCATACGAGTATTATGCTTTTCTAAATCGTCCATTTCTTGTAAGATAAAAAATACTTGAGCTAAGATCTAAACCAAAACCTAAAGACAGTGGGACAAGTAAGATAACCTCTATACCAGTTTGACATGATTTCAACGTGAGTTTTCAAACCGACTCGTACTTAACATAAAGAAAATGCCATGTTTTACGACAGCGCATTAAGCATTTGAAAACAAATAAAAATTCGGTGGCCTTCTACGTAGCAATTTTTCAATTATGACTTTTTATCAAGTCTTTGTTTTGGATCAAAACTGATTAAACAGTGTTCCATATGTCTGAATATCCTATATACAGTTTTGCATTGTCACCCCAAACAAGTCTTAGTGTTAATTTGATGTAGAGGGCTACTATCGAGGACATTTGAAGCATTACTATTTAGAGAGTTGAGCAGCAAGACATCTGTTCACATTACATTTGGATGTCAGTACAGTCGAGAAAGCAGTAACCCGAGAGGGAGTTCCAAAGTCTAGCAGTTCTTAATTATTAACTATTAGAGTACATCAAAGGATCCCTAGTATTGCGGCTTGTCGGGTTTGTCAGGAGTATTTACGTCGACGGCGTACAAGGGCTTGTAATTCGTCGGAGCGTCCTATATTAAATTACTTGCAGAACAGGCAGAGGGATGCCAAATTTCGTCAATGGAACAGAGGCCGCTTAAATGACAGTTCTGGAACTATCAGGTTGGCGACTCTCTTTTGAAAGACAATTAGCAGATGCACCAGTTTAAATGTGCCAACAATATTCCATACATTGTGCAAATGATGGCACATTGTCACTTACAAAAGATATATATATATATATATATATATATATATATATATATATATATATATCTTCTCTCCTCCTTCTTTTTCTTCTCGATCTTCTATCTTCTATTTTCAATCTATCTATCTTATTCTATTCTTCTATCAATTCTATTCTTATGCTATCTATTCTATCTTTCTTCTTCTTTTTCTCTTCTTTACTATCTTCTCTCCTCTTCCTCATTATATATTCTTCTATCTCCTATCCATTCTATCTTCTTTTCTATCTTCTATTCTTCTTCTATTCTTCTTCTATCTTCTCTTCTTTTCTTCTTCCCTTCTCTATCTAACTCTCTTCTTCTTCTATCTTCTTCTATTCTATTCTCTTCCTATCCTCTTCTTCTCTTCTCTTTCTTTCTTTTTCTATTATTCTATCTTCGTCTAGTCTATCTTTACTCTTGCTCTTATATATATATATATATATATATATATATATATATATATATAAATAATAATTAATACATAATAAATAAATAATAATTTAAATAAATATTGATATAAATAATAAATAATAATAAATAATAATAATAATAATGAATAGTAATAATAAATAAATAAATAATAATAAATAAATAATAATAAATAACATTAATAAATAAATAAGTATACATAAAATGAACTCATTTTTTCCTCTGCAATTTTGACCTTAATGGGATTGAAAATCAAGACATTTCATGCAAATGCAATGTGCACGCACTGCAGCACATTACCTTTAATGTGTTATAGGCCTATCACCTATCCACTTACTCGATAAACTTAGATCCCTATATTTTTCATGCTGAGAGTCCACGTCCAAATTCGGTTACAATCAATGGAAGTGGTAAAATCTTTCCCCTCTATTACATTCATACTCCTCCCGCGCCCACTTATCACCGGTGGGGATACGTCCACAAGGGACACTCTGAGTAAGCACCGGTTTGAGTTCGTAGTTGCTTTAAAAAAACGGATTGACATTTTTGTGTCGGTTGAAACGCAACTTTCGCTTACATCGAATCCAATGTTTACTTATGCCATTTCTTCCTTTTTTTAAATTTTTTTTATCATTTTATTTATATTTTTTGCCAATGGCATTTTTTAAAACTCCTCCCCCCCCCGGAAACAAACACCCGGGCAACAATTTTTATTATACTTTTGTTTTGGGTTACCCCAAACCACACACACCTCGGAACACCCGGGCAAAGCCGGGGACCCCCGCTAGTATATATCATATTTTCCACCATTGATGCCAGATATATGGATTAAAGACAATGTACCTTAGGATAGAATAGATGCAATAGCGCTCTTTTTGCACAAGGAAAAATGAACACGATATGTTTTGAAAGTTATCATTTATACACGACAATGGAACAATTTAACATTATTCTGCTCGGGAATTGCAGTTAAAATTTATCGGACAACGTTAAGAGCTCGGTATTAGAGGGATCTGATGGAGGCCTTCGACAATGCTTGGTAAAATTAGTTGCTGCACTACTTGGAAGGGGCCACCGAGACATGAAAACACATTTATACTCCCCGGTGCATTCTCTGAATTAATATTGTTTGGTAACACAGTTTATTAGGGTGACGTTCTTGCAGCGACCTTCTCTATTAATACTACCATCATTGTTTCATACACGTTTTAAAACTTCCGCGGGATTGCTTCTCAATATGTTTATAGTCTAACTAAACGTAAACAGTTTTTAAATAGCCTTTAATAATTTTATTCCGTCCAATAATCATCATTATTACCAATCATCAGGGTGCTGTTTTATTGTCTACCTACTACTCATTTCACCCTGATTCTCGACTCGCCTTTGATCCTTGATAAGTGGTTACTTCTAAGTCAAAGTAAAAACGGACTTATCATTAGCATCCTCGTACGTTTCTGACTAACCAGTCAACCTGATTTGATTTAATTCAAAGTTCAAGGATACGGCATAATCACGTTGCTACATCGGTTCTCGTTAGATCACCGAAGTTAATGAGCATTTAACCTGATCAATACTAAATAAATTTCCATTTATGAATACCAAGTGCTGTAAGAGGACTAAATACTGCCCTGTAAGTACTTTAAATACGTAATATCGTTCTCAACCCTGACGGGGTTCAGGCGAGTGGAAAAGTTTGTTATTTCATACTCCCACAGAAACTTCTTTCTTTGGAAGAAGCTGGTTCAACCCGGTTGATGAAAACTGGTGAGCCAACAAGATTATGCCGTATACGTTTGCATTGCATATTTGATGTTATATATATATATATATATATATATATATATATATATATATATATATATATATATATATATATATATTGGTTGCGTGTGTGTATTTTCATTTTAGTTAATAAATTTATATGCAGATATATATGTGTATTTTTATTTTAGTTTATAAATTACTGCTAAAATATATGTATATGTATATGTGTGTGTGCATGTGTGTGCCTGTGTCTGTGTATTTGTAATGAGATTGAGAAACAGAGACAATATTGAGTAGATATAAACATAATTAGAGTTTACAAAACCAGTTTAAATTGCATTTGATTTCCATTAAGATAACCGTGTTTATATCCGAGCATGCTTTTGCCCATTACTTTTACTACAGCTGAAAGTGTGTACACCTATTTAGCAATATAATAAATTCTGTAAACGAAATCCATTTCGTTGAATGTGGACATACTAGGATGAATGTAGTCACATGTATAGACATAATTGCGTACAGTACTAGCAGGTGTTGCCAGCGTTACACCGCAATGAAGGAAGAACAACTTATACGTTTTTCACAAACATTCTTATTGTTCTTCATCTTTATCATCATCTTTCTCTTTACCAGTGATTGATAACATACAGTAATCACAAGTGTTCTCTTAAATCTGCGTAACGACAAATCTTACCAGATTTTCAGTACTTATCACCTATTTCGATAAATATTTCATATCATTTTGCGCAACTGCAAATGTCACTTACTTTTGATTCCTTGTCGCCAACGACTTTGGTCTTTTCTAAAATGTGTGTGATAATAAGCTTGCTCAATGTTCGAGTACTCAACTACGTTTCTCCCCTAAATCTGATGTCTATTTTATCTCTTACTACCTGTAACTTTTGACATGGGTTATTACAAATGAGTTCTAATTAAACACCCCCCCCCACACACACACAAGTCCCATTTTCTGGGGCGTGAGGTACAAGAGATATGCCAGATTTTTCAATAGTTTATTCTGCATCCAATCATTGTGCATCCAATCTAATCTTCTCGCAAACACGCGTTTACCATTAATGTCAAAGTAAAAACAGCTGTTGCTTTACTCCTGCAATTAGAGTGTCAATGAACATTTTCATGATTGTAGTAATCTCAGTGCCATTCTCACAAATGTAGTGATTTTTATATCCTCGAACTTGAGCAGAACAATTTTTTATGGTTATTCACGATCACTTGCTTTTATGCGTTGATTTCTCTATTTCTCTCAACATTAAAATTGTTTTCATCATGATCGTGTTTTATATTTTATTTTCCCCGTTATTCCAGTTTTTTTTTCACTCCCTGTCGCATCTATTTCAGAACCGATGTTTATTCCTCTACAATTATTAGTATTACACTAGTTTTATTAATAGTCCAATTTGAATTCTTGTTCAGATGTATGCATAGGTTTCTGCTTTGTGTATCTTTATCACATGATGTGAAAGTGAAATCAATTGATAAGACTATTTTTGCCTTCTTGTTCGATATTATCACCTTCACCCATACCTCGCTTCGTTCATTTCATCTATTTACTTTATGCCATAGAGTTTTATGCATTTCTTTCCCCAATACATGTCTCCACCGCTTTATTATATATTCAAATGCAACAAATTACACGGTAAAGTATCTTTTCTAACAAGTGTTCGTTCAGCCTATGAAGAGTGTAGAATACTTCACTCCTGATATTGCCCATGCATCTGTTCCTTTTGTCGTGTCTCTACTATGTAGTTTGCTTTCTAAGAGTTATCTAGTTCTTTCCCAGTAATCTGTTCTTTTATGTCCATTTACAGAAATTCAAGATATTTAAAGGTGTCATATTTGCCAAGTACTATCAGCTATTCGTCGTTGGAAATTCCAAGTTCTAATTCTTTTCTCTCTCTAATACTGTATAATTTAATATTCTGAATTATATCGGAATATTCAGGCTGAGAATTCTGTTTTTATTCATCGGCTTTTATTTTTATGTGGTTACTTCTTTGTAAAAAACAAACAAAGAAATAAGCAAAATACATTTGCGGCAATATATTTCCTTTTTTTTAAATTACCTCCCAGATTAAGCAAAATATCCTTTCTGTGAACTATATGGCTAAGAACAATTTGACATTTCAATTAAGACCAAATTTCTAATTTATTTAGATTGTAGTCATTCTTCAATTTTCTTAGTGTTCATATATTATGGCTCTCAGATATTCAATATTTATAGTGTACCTTGTCGCTTTCTCAATATATTGCCGCAAATGTATTTTGTTTATTTCTTTGTTTGTTTTTTACAAAGAAGTAACCACATATAAAGCCCGGAAGAAAACTTGAGGATAAGAGTTTAGGTTAAGTATAATTTGGATTATTAAAAGAGATGGCTCACAAGAACTTGTGTAGATTGGACTTGAAGGCTGTCATATTGTAATCGGCCGGGAAGTAAGCCAGTGCTCCACAGGCGGGCAGTTTCATGGAATGAAGATTTGTTCATGGAATCTGCGTTTAGATTTAGGCAGATAGAAAGTGGGGAATATCATATATAGTGGTTGTAGCTAGACGAGTATTGTTTTTGAAAGTTTGGCAAGGGGAACAATAAAGTGAAACACACAATCACTTACTATGAAAATTACGATAGAGCAGAGACATGCTTAAAACGTCTCTTCTGTGGGAAAGATGTTGCAGCGAAAGAGAAACGACACCATCTACTAAGTTTCGACCGGTTTTGAAGCAAGACAGGACGCACCGAACATCTTCTGTCAAGATGTAGCAACATCACTCTATTTTAAGAAGTACTTAGCAGATAGCAGATACAATATTACATCAGCAGTAATATACTTACTACAGCGGGAGAATGATGCAACTATTTTTCCAGCGATCTTGGCAACAGACTTGGTGTATGTGTTCCATTTCAGATCAGGAGTGAAAGTCGGCCCTAGAAGTTTATTAAAACATGCGAGAGCCATTTACTTTAATTGAGACCAGATGGTACAGCGATTATGATAAAAAGAAAAGGTTTTGTTTTAGATGCATAAAAATTAACCAACCACCTTTTCCCCCATTGCACCACGTTCTCAAGATCAGAAGAGAGAAAATCCGGGAGATCCTTGTCATTGTCAGCCTTTGAAGTGTTGACATAGACTGTGTTATTGTCTGCATAAATGTCTTCTAATTATCTAAGAATGTGATTTGGAAGATCAATACCAAGAAGAGAGTTAGACCCAGGATGAAATGCGTTGTGAAGTGTTGATGCTACGAGTTTCTGATTTCTGCATATCGCCGGCTACTCTTATAATCCTATCAGAGAGAAAAACATTGAATATTCGAGATAAGGTTTCTAGCTAGTCCATAGTTGTAAAGTTTTTAAAGTAAACTTTTATTCTATACTCTATCAAATTTCTTTAATATGTCAAGAGCTATTGCACTTGAAGCGAATCCCCTGTCAAAAGATTCACTAATCCTGTGTGATATTGCAGTTAGTGCATCGGTGGCTCTGTTTTTCATTTTCTCCTGTTTACGATTTTTCAGTATGATTATAAACGCAATATGGAGTGCTACCATGAATTATCATGAGTGATGTTTGACTGTTAATAACCAATGGTGCGAGACAAAGGCTAACTTACAAAAAATTTCTCCGGTTTTTAGCATTTTTTCTTTCTTTCGATAACTATTGGAAAAGAAAACGTTGTAATATCGCAAAAGACGCTAGGCCAACCAAATCCATCTATTGTACATAAGTAAATGCGTTTGTAGAGATTGATTGGAGCTGTAGGTTGTTTGGCTGATTTAAGATGCTGCAGATTATAACATGTTCTGATTACATTTCTATTGATAAGTTTGCAAAACATTGCATGGTGGAGAGTGTTTATATAACAATTGGAAGAATTGTTTACCATGTACTTATAGTGTGGGGTAATTCGATAAGATTTCCTCTCCTGTTTTGTCTCGATAGGCAGATTATTATATGACTCTCTAATTTTGTTATAATATGGGGCGGGTCTCTGCAAAATCTCAGGATCTCAGGATTGTGTTAATGGTGGAATATTGTCTTTATCATATTGAGTGTAAGGTTTTAAAAACAATAGGGTGGCATATATATATATATATATATATATATATATATATACATATATATATATATATATATATATATATATATATAGGACAACAAGAGTATGAAATGAAATTACAAAACTATATATTGGTAGATAGAATGGATCATTTATTGAATAATGGAATACAAGCAAAATTTGGGGGATAGAAGGGACTCTTTACGCCAGGACATTTCGAAGCCTAATGCTTCTCATCAGAAGAGTAGAGAATGTGCTAGGTAGCATGGAGAAGATGCGGCGTCTAGCATCTTTCCTATGCTACCTAGCACCTTCTCTACTCTTCTGATGAGAAGCATTAGGCTTCGAAATGCCCTGGCATGAAGTGCCCCTTGTTTTCCCCCAAATTTTCATTTCATATACTTGTTGTCCTATTGTATAAGCTCAAATAATAATTGTTGAGCTTGGCATTATCCAGATAAGTCTCTTCTTGTGGAATTGAACTCTCTCTTTTCCTCTTACACATTAAGCTATATATATATATATATATATATATATATATATATATATATATATATATATACTGAACGAATTTTGGATCTACAGACTCGATATTTGGTATATAAGATATTGAGGCATGTTGAAAACTTTTAATCAGTTTTATTCCGATAAAACAGGCTACTAAGTCGTCAAAATTGAAGAATTGTTACGTAGCGGTCATCGGATTTTCATCAGTTTGCTGTTTTAGGAATGCGCATGCGTGAATCGTAAAGATGGAAAATTATCATGTTACGAATAAGTAGGTTTGAAAACACTCTTAAAGCTTTATGAAGATGGCTTAATGATTATCGTATTTGATTTACTCTCTGTAGGTTTTGGTGTCGAACTCAGTTGAAGTATATTTTTTATTGCCAATAAGAGAACTGTTCAGAGAAAAAATACTCGCATATACACGTCTCCCTTTCTGTACGCATCAATTGTCCTACCAAAAGTAAATACTCATATTTTCTACTTCAAATGTTGAAGATATACAAATATGGAAGTAGTACTATTAAAACGATCGACATTTTAAGCACCATAAGTTATATTCCTATATAGACACCACCATTATCAATTCAATTTTGCCACTGATGAATGGCGGCTGTGGATAGATGTCAGGAGCGCGCTTTTTCATGAGAAAGTCAATCCAAAAGTAAAGACTTTTATTTTTAAAGTATAAAAAAGTTAAAGAGCCACAGCTATGTGAGTGTTTCTATTAAAACGAGACAACTTATTGCTGGAGAATTTATTTTTCTATATAAATTTTAATGCACATTCGTCAGAAATTATGTGACACCCATCTGCTTCTGACGCAAGTCTATGACAGGGATTACTTTCTTTGAGTCTCACCTGTCAATATCTACAATAGAGAAATTAAACTTTCAGGTCATAAATGCGTAATGTTACTTATCGTAACAATGCAATTTTCAATCCCCTCTGATCTAGTCAGGCGAAAAAATAAAAGTCATATTTTTGAAACGCCCATCATATATATATATATATATATATATATATATATATATATTTATATATATATATATACACATATATATATATATATATATATATATATATACTAGCATTTCAGCCCGGCGTTGCCCGGATATTTGCAGGTGTGTGTTGAGCAAAAAAAAAAAAACATGGTAGTAGGAAGGTAAGCTCGAACCCGCACTGCGAAGGTGGAAAAGCCCGGGAAAACCGTGATGTCTTTGTTGTTAGGACCACCGCCAAACCGGAAGTGACGTAAGTTTGATCTAAGGCTAGACAACCGAAAAGAGGGGATGAATTTCGAAAACATGGGTGAAAAAAGCGCCTCCTCCCTGTACAAATGTGCCAGTTGAGGATGAAGAAATTAATGTTTTTAGCCAATTTTTCGGTATTTTCCGTCTGAAGGGTTGCGTTTCGAAACGATACTGATCGTGTAAAAATTCATTGCCTGTGTCGAAAGTTTTAGGCACACATGCAAACATATATATATATATATATATATATATATATATATATATATATATATATATATATATATATAATGGTAGCTCAAATTTTCGACTCTAACCGATTAAAAAGCTTGCCCTATCTCTGAATACACTTTACGTAAAATTTCAAATGTTTAGACCAGAGATTTTTTGTGTAATTTGGTAGAGACCGTAGAGGTAAATTTTGTTTAAAATCTGACCCTTATTATGACCCCATAACATTTATTGTTTTCGGCTCAAATAAACTTATTAAGTTAGATCCATGTCAATATCTAAAATTTCAATTGTTTATACCCAAAGTTGGCGGAGAAGTTTGGTAGAGTTCTCAAAAGTCAAATCGTTGAACTTTAACCCCTTAACAGCCAAATTTCCGGCCGAAAACGGCTTACAGAGATTTTCCCAAATCTCACTACCGTGTATATCAAATTTCGAGTCTGTAGACTAAAAATTGACAGAGTTATTGTGTACACAGACAGACACACACACAGACACTTTCACTTTTATATATATATATATATATATATATATATATATATGTGTGTGTGTGTATGTGTGTGTATGCGTGTGTGTGTGTGTGCATGCATGAGAATTATTGCATTTAACTTCAGAGAAAGCAGACGCAGAGGGCTACTATTTAAGACATAATTTGCAGAGAGAGAGAGAGAGAGGGAGTTGAGTAGCAAGATGGGTGTTAGCATTAAGCTTAAACTTCTGCATGTCAGTACAGTCAGAGAAGCAGGAACATGGAAGGGAATTCAGAAGTCTAGCAGTCCTAGGGAAGAAACTATTAGAGTAGAAGTCTTTCTGGCATCTGGATATCTCTACTGTGTGGAGGGAAGATTTTGCTGCAAGTCGGGTCTGTCAATGATCAATCTATCTATCCTTTTATCTATCTATCTATCTATATATATATATATATATATATATATATTATATACCTATAAAACTGTTTTGTGTGTCTGTGTGTATTGAAATTCATATAAAAAATCTTTTTCTATTTATTTTAAAAGAAAATACAACCTTGTTACATATGGGTCGTGGAATTGCATTCATCTGCAAAAGATGTAACATATTTGCATGTTGTTTTAAAAATTCATTTTAGTACATTCCCTATTAGTTTTTTGCGTTTTCTTATGAGATGATTACATTCAGTTAACTATTACGTGTAATTATATGTATGCAGATATTCTACATGATTTATACTTGCGTAATATTTGCGTAAAAAAGTTTAAACGAAACACGAACATCTTTCTATATTTACTTATGTATGCGCATATCTATATTTCTTTTACAAAGTTTATCTACGAAAAGTCTCTGTCAGTGTTTGGTCTACAGACATGAAACTCAATATATAGTGTATTCGAACCCATACAGCACTTTATATTTGGGGTTTAGCCGGGGAAAGTCGGTGGAAAAGTGTAAAAATTAGAGAAATGGAATTTGCCAGACGAAGGTCGACAGCATTACAAATATGCATGCGTAACGTAATAGCTGTTAGTATATGTTTTAATTTTTAGCCTTACAACAAACGTGGCTTCAGACCACAATCATTAACCTCAAAGGAAAAAAAAATGTAAGCTTACATTTTGGTTTTTATTCATATATATATATATATATATACATATATATATATATATATATATATATATATATATATATATATATAAAGCGCGCGCGCGAGAGAGAGAGAGAGAGTAAGAAAGAAAAAATAGATTTCCCTGCGTAAATTTAATTTTTTCTCTCACATCTTGTCTATTAAGTCTCATTGTTATTTATTTTTTAATGTTACCAAATTATAAATATTTTCAGTCACAACGATTTTCATACCACAAGTATCTTTTGCAAACATTGTTAATATATTATCAGGAAAAAAGTACGTTTCGAAATTGGGCAGTAATATGTCAATATATGTTAAGTGAATATAAATGTTATTTTGAATTCGAACTATTTATTAAATTATATGCATATGTGTGCGTAGTTGTGTGCGTGTGTGTGTATGTGTGTATGCGTATGTTGTTGTAGCTGTTGTTGTTGTTGCTGTTGTTAGAGTTATTAATTTTGTATTTGTAGTTATACGAATGTAGGTCAGGAATTCTACCCTTGGCACTGTGACCCATTGCCTTATAAAACACACACACACACACACACACACACACACAAACACACAAACATATATATATATATATATACATATATATATATAGTATGTATGTATGTATGTATGTATGTATGTATGTATGTATGTATGTATGTGTGCCTGTTTCTGTGTGTATTTGTGTAGTGTGCGCATGTGCCGTCAGTCGCTGTCTCTAAAGCAACTGTTCACCCGAACTGCTGAAATAGTTTTCCTTTTCTTAATGTCTTCTTTTGTCTCTTTCTCTCCTCCCATCCAGAGGTCTACTCTCCCTTTTCCTCTTGAAACACCCCCAACCCTTCAGCCTCCATATTGTTTACTTTCGACTATTTTTTTCTTTCTCGCTTTCTTTGTCACGTGCTCATTTTCTTCGTTCCAATCTCATCAACCTCTACCACTGCCCCGTTGTTATCCGTTACTTTCGCGTTTTTTTTCTCGTCTTTTCTTTCTATAATTAAGTCTTTCTTTTCGTCATTTTTCTTACACATATTTATAAGAATTTCTGATTTACATTTGACATGCTGAAGATAGTTTCTAATGTTATACAATAGCATTCGTTATTAGTCTTTGCATGTGCGCTCTTCTTTTATTAACCATTCTTTTGGAAACGGTGTGTTTTTCTTTTTATCAAATTCATCTAATTATTATTGTATGTCTCGGTTAATTGTTGTGTTTAGCGACATTTCAACTCTTTTTAGGCAAAATCATTTTGCGATATTTGAACACTTTTTAGGCAAAATCATTTTGCGATATATCAACACTTTTTAGCCAAAATCATTTTGCGATATTTCAACACTTTTTAGGCAAAATCATTTTGCGATATATCAACATTTTTTAGCCAAAATCATTTTGCGATATATCAACATTTTTTAGCCAAAATCATTTTGCGATATATCAACATTTTTTAAGCAAAATCATTTTGCAATATATCAACACTTTTTAGCCAAAATCATTTTGCGATATATCAACACTTTTTAGCCAAAATCATTTTGCGATATTTGAACACTTTTCAGGCAAAATCATTTTGCGATATATCAACACTTTTTAGGCAAAATCATTTTGCGATATTTCAACACTTTTAGGCAAAATCATTTTGCGATATATCAACACTTTTTAGCCAAAATCATTTTGCGATATTTCAACACTTTTAGGCAAAATCATTTTGCGATATTTCAACACTTTTTAGGCAAAATCATTTTGCGATGTATCAACACTTTTAGGCAAACTTAGATAAGAGAAAAATCCAGGTTGTCCTCGACGGTCGTACGTCTAAACAATATAATATAAATGCGGGAGTGCCCCAGGGATCTATCCTTGGTCCTCTGCTGTTCCTGATATTCATTAATGACCTCCCCGACAAAATTGCCTCTGAGATGGGTATATATGCTGATGACACCACACTCTATAGCAGGCACGACAGGAAAACAAATGAACATATATCTAAAGTAATGGCAGAAACACTAGAGGATGACCTCAAATCAGTAGTGGAATGGGGACAAAAATGGATGGTAACGTTCAATGCCACCAAGACAAAACTGGTTTCATTCAATAATTACAAGAAACCTTCTCTACCACCTATAGCAATGGCCAACAACTCTTTAGCTGAGAGTACGTCTTTCAAGCTCCTTGGCCTAAGGTTCACAGGAAACATGAGCTGGAACAATTACATCGAGGGCATTGCCAGGGCCGCTGCGAGGAAGGTGGGCTCTCTCTACCGTGCTAGAAAACTTCTAACACCCGAAAGTATCCTGTACCTCTATAAGGCCACTATTCGCCCATGTATGGAGTATTGCTGTCACATATGGGCCGGTGCATCGGCTACTAGTCTCTTGCTCCTTGACAGGGTTCAAAAGAGAGTCGCAAATCTGATAGGCTCTAAACTGGCATCAAAACTTCAGCCTCTGTCCCATCGTCGAAACGTTGCATCCCTCTGCCTGTTCTACAAGTATTATAATGGTGAATGCTTTGAAGAACTGCAAGCACTTGTGCCCCCACGACGTGAACACCCTCGACAGACCCGACAAGCTACAAAATCCCACCCCCATACTGTAGAGATCCCTAGATGTAAAAGATCTTTCTACTCCAGTAGTTTCTTCCCCAGAACTACTAGACTTTGGAATTCCATTCCAGGTCACTGCTTCCCATACTGTACTGACATGCATAAGTTCAAGTGCAACGTGAACCAACATCTCGCTGCCCTAATCCCTACATAGTACCCCAGTAGATGTTTCCCCTGATAGTAGCCCCCTACATTAAAGTGGCAATGTGCCTTGTTTGGGGTGAAAATGTAATAAAAAAAAAAAAAAAAAATTCAACACGTTTAAGGCAAAATCATTTTGCGATATTTCAACACTTTCTAGGCAGAATCATTTTGCGATATATCAACACTTTTTAGCCAAAATCATTTTGCGACATTTCAACACTTTTTAGGCAAAATCATTTTGCGATATATCAACACTTTTTAGCCAAAATCATTTTGCGACATTTCAACACTTTTTAGGCAAAATCATTTTGCGATATATCAACACTTTTTAGCCAAAATCATTTTGCGACATTTCAACACTTTTTAGGCAAAATCATTTTGCGATATTTCAACACTTTTTAGGCAAAATCATTTTGGCTCAAGTTTTTATGCTACTCGTTGTTTATATTTTCTGAAATAACGGAACTAGAAAATAAAAAAGTGGATGTGCGCAAATACTTTTCATATAAGCGTGTGTAGTTTATTGTTAGTAATAATATAATAATGATGATGATAATAATAATAATAATAATAATAATAATGATAATAATGATAATAATAATAATAATAATAATAATATACAGAAGTTTCTCCAAAGACTGAGGATATAGCAAACGGGTGAAAGAGTTATGGGACATGCTCATTGACTACCATACATCAGAACAAAGAATTACAGACCTAGCGAAACTTATCCGCAAGAGAGGGTTACTTTCAAATCTAGAACTAAATTCAATACAACAAAAAAAACAACAAATGATGGAACAGACGAAGAAACGCCCCTCGAGGAAGCCCAAACAGTGAAGTTACAGAGGATGAACTGCAAATCTTGCATAAAGGAACATGGAGACCAAGCCCTATGAAACAACATAATTTAACGAAAATTAAGTAGCTAACGTAGAAAACACCAGGAAACTTATGAAAAGGAAAGAAACAAAGCTCCCATCCTTAAGAAACCAAGAGTTGGAAAAACTGAAACAGAAATTTTGAACAAACTCCTCCCCACACATCCCAACAGATACCATTACAGACCTAAACAATTAAATCTATGCGGTTTCCAAGGCAGTAAGTATGAAGTTTAAAGAAAAAAAGACTGAGGAAGTAAAAATTCCCACTAAACCCAGATGAATAAACTAAAGAACAATTCAAAGCGATAAACAAGATGAAAAAAAACTGAAATAAGACGGAAATGCAGAAATTCAACCTGTGAGGAGAGGCTAAACAAGAAACATGACAAACTGAAGCAAAAATGGCAAGCGATATTAAGACGATAAAATCTGAACAGTAAAATAAAACCTTAGAAAATAATGAAAGTCAGTTCTATCAAAATGTAAATGGAGGAAAAACAAAAACAGAACAACCGGACCTGACGAAAACAAAATGTAATTGGGGCTAGATAAGAGAAAAACAAAGGGATAATAACAAAGCAGAATAATTGAAAAAATAAAAGATTAGTCACAGTAAATCGAGGAATTGAATAGAGAATTAAATCAGCAAGGAACCCCCTAAGACAACCCTACGAAAATTGGCCAACTGGAGAGCACGAGGTTATGGCGGAATACATACTTATTGGTATGAGAAATTCACAACACAACTTGAATGGCTGGTTGATCAATTGAAAAAAAATGCGTCTACGAAGCACAAGTACCAGAACGGAAGAGCAAAGATAGAATAACCCTGGTGCGAAAAGACACCGAAAAAAAGGGGCATTCCCATTATTTACAGGCCTATAACCTGTTTACCTACAATATGGAAAATACTTATTACACAAATGAGAAAACAAATTTGTCCCTTCATAACCACGGACTACTCTCAGAGGGACAAAAAGGATGGCAAAAAGGAAAAACAGGAGCACATGACGTATTATACATAAACTAAAACGATTCTAGAGGAGGTCAAAAGTAGAAAAAATAGCTATGGCATGGATCGACTATAAGAAAGCATATGATAGTATCCCACAAGCATAGATAATAGAATGCGTGAAAATGTACAAAATACCAGGTAACATAACCAATCTGATGGAAAATGTAATGAAAACATGGAGACTTGAATTGACAGCTGGTGGACATTATATAACTGTAATCAAAATACAAAGTGGATTACTGCTCATTATAGCCATGATTCCCCTGAACAATATCCTAAGAAAATGCCAAATCAGATACAAGTTCACTAACACAGTGAAAGGAATGCGCCACCTAATATACATGGATGACCTGACACTGTTTGAAAAAAAAAACAAAGACAAAACTAGAAACGCTAATAAAAATGACCAGAATCTTTAGCCAGGATATTCAAATGGAATTCGATATGGAAAAGTGCGCGCTGCTGAACATGAGGATGTGAAACTAGAAGAAACAGAAGGTATAGTACAGCCCAATCAAACAGAAATGAAGGCACTAGGTTAACATGATAGCTACAAATACTTATGAGTGCTGGAGACAGACGTCGTCAAAGTAACGGAAATAAAAGAGAAAATAGGAAAGAAACAGCTTAGGAGACAAGAAAATTCCTCGAAATCAAACTGAATAGTCGAAATCTAATTAAAGGAATAAACACGTAACCAGTGTCACTATTAAGATACGTTGGACCGTTTATGAGCTGGATCAAAAAAGAACTAAGAAATCAGGACTAGAAACTATGAAACTCATGCCGATGCCCAATTTACTACACCCGAACTACACCTGACTATATGTAAAAAGGGAAGAAGGGGAAAGAGGGCAAGTCTGTACAGAAGACTGTGTAAATAACATAATGCCGAACACCGAAAGAATAATTACTGCAGCAAGAGACACGAAAAAAAAGATAAAAAAAGAGACGAGGAATAAAATGAGGAAAGAAAATAGGAAAAGCAACAGCTACTTAGACGATTCATAGACATGACAAGAGAAGAGACTTACAAAAACACTTACAAATGGCTGCATATAGGAAACTTAAACCAGCACAACTGAATCATTAATAAAATCTACACAGGATACCGCAATTAGAACCAACCATATAAGTGCAAAGAATCGACAAAACACAAGAAAACAGCAAATGCAGACTCTGCGGACAAAGAGCCGAAACAATAAACTGCATAATAAATGACTGTAAGTATGAAGGTCGAAGCAGAAAAACAGCCGGGGAAAGATGCATCGACAAAACTTTGATGGGAAATAAGGCTAGACACCCAAATAAATAAACATATTGGGCATATTATCAACAGGAGAGACTAAACAAGAAACACGAAGATCTGAACCAAAAACAAAAAGTAAAAGTAGGAAGATTGAGACAATATAGATACAAATCTGAACAATACAAGCAAAACAGGACATTTCAAAACAATGAAAGCCAATTCTACCAAAATGTGAACGGAGGAAAAACAAAAACAGAACGACCAAACCCGACAGAAACAAAAGCCTGTTGGAGTAAGATATGGGGAAAAACAACAGGATCACAACAGAAATTCCGAATCGCTGAAAGACATGAAAACAAATCGAAGAACTATAAAGAAAAGGGAAAATGGCAAGCTGAGGAGCACCAGGACACAACGGGACACATGCAGACTGGTTCCAAAACATCACAACATTGCACGAAAGACTAGCCCAAAACACGAGAAGCTGCATACAGGAGACAAACGTACTGAATTGTATGACAAAAGGCAGAACCACACTAATAACGAAGGGCACAGAGAAAGGAACCGCTCCCAACAACTATAGGCCTATCACGTGCTTACCCACTATGTGGAAAATACTAAAAACACTACTGTGGGAACAAATCTACCACTCGCTAAATAATCGTGTACATCTCCCAGAGGAAAAGAAAAGATGCCATAAAGGAAAACGGGAAATACATGATCTGCTATATATAGATCAAAAGATCCTAAAGGGTGAAAAAAGAAAAAGGAAGAATTTAGCCATGGCATGGATCGACTACAAAAACCTGTACGAGAGGATCCCGCAAGCATGGATAATAGAATGCGTAAATGATATTAAATACGAAGCAGGATCATCAACGTGATTGAAAAGGCAATGCGAACATGGAGACTGAGACTGACAGCTGATGGACAACACATAACGGAATTTAACATACAAAGAGGCATCTTCACTATCAGCATTAATATTCATCATAGCAGTTATACCTCTGAACAATATACTGAGAAAGTGCATAGCCGGATACAAGTTCCTTAACAGAGAGGAAAAAAACCTGACGTACATGGACGATCTAGAACTTTTTGCGAGGACCGAAAAGGAACTAGAGGCATTAATAAACACTACCAGGATCTTCAGCCAGTATATCCAAATGGGGTTTAATATCGAAAAGTGTGCACTACTAGTTATAAGAAAGGGAAAACTGGAGACAACAGAAAGCATGGAACTACCGAACCAAACGGAGATCAGGGTACTAGGGGAAAACACGCCTATAAATACCTGGGGGTTCTGGATATAGACATCGTCAAAGCAACAGAAATGGAAGAGAGAATTCGACAGGAATACACCAGGAGTACAAGAAAACGTCTGGAAACTAAATTATATAGCAGAAACCTAATAAAAGATATAAATACATGGGCAGTATCACTAGTAAGATACTCTGGACCGTTCATAGGGTGGACTTAAGAAGAATTGAGACTGCTCGATCAGAAGACCAGGAACCCCATTGCCATGGATAAGGCACTACACCCGAATGATGTTGTTGATCGACTCTACATGAAAAGGAAAGACGGCGGGAGGGGATTGGTTTGTATAGAAGACTGTGTGAATGACACAAAAAAGGACTAGAAATATCCATAATGCAAAGCACTGAAACAATGATCAGGGCAGGAGAGACACTGAAAAAAAATCAATAAAACAGAAGACAAATGAGAAGAGGAGAAAAGAAATCTGGGAAGAGAAGCAAGTACACGGAAGATTCGTAAGAATAACAAAAGATGAGAATAACGAAAACACTGGGACATGGATTCGAAAAGGACACGTAAACAGAGAAACTGAATACCTAATAACTGCAGCAAAAGATAATTCGATAAGAACCAATCACATCAATGCAAAGATCGACAAAACACACAAAAAAACAGCAAATGCAGACCTGTGGACAAAGAGACGAAACGATAAACCATATAGTAAGTGAATGCAGCAAACTAGCCCCAAAAAATATAAGAACAGGCAAGACCAAGTGGGAAAGGGCAGTAGTGGGCATTGTGCAAATAACTGTATCTCGAACGCACACACAAATGATACAAGCATAAGCCAGCAACAGTAATTGAAAACGAGGATCACAAAATTCTGTATGGCATGGACATACAAACGGATAAACCTATCCAAGTAAGAAGACCAGATGTCGTAATAATTAACAAAAAAAGGAAAGTCCTGCTAAATTGTATATATTGCTCTTCCAGCTGACTATAGGATAAATATCAAAGAAAAGAAGAAACGGGACAAATGCACAGAGCTAACAAGAGAGCTGAAAGGGATATGGATGATGAAAACAATCAAGATAATACCTATAATAGTAGGAGCACTAGGAACAATTCCGAAAGACTTTGAAAAAAAAATGGGAGAAATTGGAATCAGAGGATTTGCTGGAAAGATACAACGAATAACAATAATGAAAACAGATAAAATATTAAGGAAAACAGATAAAATATTAAGGAAAAGCCTTGAATGTGAAAACTAATACATGAGCTACATATGCGAGCCAGGCAAGCTGCTGCCGAAACAAAACACGAAGACCGATGAAGCTACATATCTATGAGTTTTCTATTCCCTTTCCCATTACTCAATCCTCCAAAGGATGATACCAAATAGCCAAGAAGGCTCAAGGAGGACGGAAAGACAGAGGGGAGAGTGCTGACTAGATTTTCGCTGGACAAATGGCAAGAGAACTGGTACTTTGGGAAAGCTTAATGCCACTCGCACATCAGTGGAGACCAATGGAAGCTGCTATCGAGAAATCACTGGTAAGCGGCTGTTCCGATAATGCAAACTCATTTGCAAATATTATCGAAAAAGTTGGAGAGTACTGGAAACAGGAGGAGACTTGTTGTCACTCAGCTTCCAGGGAACATCACAGGTTGTTCTCAAGGTGAGATCTATGGCCTGTGTAAAAGCTCTTCGTGAGCCAATAATAATAATAATAATAATAATAATAATAATAAGTAGAAGAAGAAGAAGAAGAAGAACTGAGACAGCTCGACCAGAAAACCAGGAAACTCATGACTATGCATAATGCACTACACCCAAGGGACGATATTGACAGGCTCTACGTGAAAAGAAAAGACGGCGGAAGAGGACTGACCTGTATAGAATACTGTGTGAAAGACACGAAAAAAGAACTAGAAAATAAATAATGCAAAACACTGAAAGGATAATTATGGCAGCGAGAGACATTGCAAAGAAAACAAGAAAACAGAAAACAGAGAGACAAATGAGAAAACAGGAAAAGAGAAATGGGAAGAGAAACAACTTCACGGAAGATTCATAAGAATGGCAAAAGATGAGAATAACGAAAACACCTGGACATGGATGCGAAAAGGACACGTAAACAGAGAAACTGAATACCTAATAACTGCAGCAAAAGATAATTCGATAAGAACCAATCACATCAAAGCAAAGATCGAAAAACACAAAAAAAACAGCAAATGCAGACTCTGTGGACAAAGAGACGAAACGATAAACCATATAGTAAGTGAATGCAGCAAATTAGCCCAAAAGAAATATAAGAACAGGCAAGACCAAGTGGGAAGGGCAGTACAGTGGGCATTGTGCAAACGAATGTATTTTAAACGTACAGACAAATTGTACAAGTATAAAACCGCAACAGCACTCGAACACGAGAACCACAAAATCCTATAGCACATGGACATACAGACAGACAAACCCATCCAAGCAAGAAGACCAGATGTCGTAATAATTAACAAGAAAGAAAAATCCTGTCAAATCGTAGACTTTGCTGTCCCAGCTGACCACAGGGTGAGTATGAAAGAAAAGGAGAAACGAAGCAAATACACAGCTAGCCAGAGAGTTAAAAGGGATTTGGATGATGAAGAAAATCAAAATTTTACCAATAATAGTAGGAGCACTATGAACAATTCCGAAAACTTCGAAAAAGAATGTCAGAGATTGGAATCAGAAGAATAACTGCAAAAGTGCAACGACTAACGATAATGAAAACGACTGAAATATTAAGGAAACCCCTATAATGCGGAGAATAATACAAGAAGACAATATAACGAAAAAGCGTTACAGGGAATGAAGAACACCGAAGCTGCATATCTACAAGTTCTACACGCCGTCATGCATGTAGTTTCACCACCGCTCCTCCCAATAAAAAAGTGACACCAAAGAGCTGAGAAGGGTCAAGAAGGACTGAAAGACCGAGGAGAGAGCGCCAGCCAGACCTCGGTTGGACAAGTGCAAAGAGAACTGGGACTTTGGGGAGGCTTAGTGCCACTCAAATTCCAGTATAAACCAGTGGCCACTGCCTGCGAGAATTCAATGGTAAGCGGCTGTTGCGCTGATACAAATTCATTTGCAAATGCTATCGAAGGAGGTGAAGAGAACTGGACATCTGGGGAGACTTGTTGTCACTCAGCCTCCAGAGAACTTCACAAGTTTCCAATCAGATCTTTTGTTGACTTGTGTGAAAGCTCCATGTGAGACAATAATAATAATAATAATAATAATAATAATGATAATAATAATGATAATAATAATAGAAATAAAAATAAAATTAATAATAATAATAATAATAATAATAATAATAATAATAATAATAATAGTAATAATAATAGAAGAAGGAGAAGAGCACTAGTGGGTGCAAATGAACAGTGCTTAAAAAACAAAAACCACAAAATAATCTGTGACTTAGCTGTGCAAACAGATAAACATATCTAAACAAGGTGATCGGGTGTTATAATAGTTAAAAAGAAGGGGGAATTCTGCTAAATCGTAAATGCGGCCGTTCAAGCAGACCAAGGAGACATAGAAAAAAGCAAATACACTTTTTTTTATTTACTTGACGATGCTTGTTTCTCCTCGTTTAGTATTTTCCTCCATTTCAGTATCATTTTACGAGGGTTTTCGTAAAATTCTAAAACATCTTTGTTCGTTTTAAATTGACTTTGTCGTCTACCTTTTTTGGCAAACCCCATTTTACCTACACATAACCTGCGGCGACATGGGTTGCGAGAGTCGCGGGGGTGGATGGTAGCAAGAGGAGGAGGGCAGCAGCAGCAACGATGTTACGCAAGATTTGTGTACATAGTAATTTGAGAAACTGCAGCCAAATAGTATCAACTGAAAAGAGGAAAAGAAAAAGACTTTCGCTTGATTTCTTTGACGCGGCGATGTCCAGGAAATAATTAAACATATAAAACACAAATAAAGAAAGAAACGTTTTTAAAAAAATAATGTATCACTATTAGTGTTGGGACGATTAATAAGATTCGAAACCAGGGATCGGAAAAAAATGGCATATTTGGGATATCAGTGTAATATTGTGTGGATGCTAGTTAATCCGGCTGAATGGGCCAGAAAGAATTGCAAATTTAATTGTGCCAATGACTGAACTGAGGCATCAATAACTTGCAAAGATTCCTCCCTCTGCTGGAGATCTTAAAGCTTTAGCCGCTAAGAAAACAAACCTTCATGGATGTGCTCCGAAGCAGAAATTCGTCAGTAAATTCCTGTAAAATGTGATGACTACAAAATCGGAGGCATTAATGTTTAAACGACCAGTGTATGACAAAACGTGCTCCGGACGACCATGCATTGGCATCGTCCATAGCTAAAAGTGTATTGATAATGGTGGTGACTATACAGAAAAAGAATTTCTGGAGACCAGAATCTACTCGTTTAAATAATACAACTTCCGTCTTTATAGCTCTTTTTCTTTTCTGAGCTAAATAACAAAAATATGTGGCTAATTTAAAAATAAATAGATTTTACTACTTTTTTTACATGGGGGGGTCACCATTTATCAAGGACCGGAGGCCACTCAGGGATAAAGGTTATTGTGTGTACAATAATCAATGAGATAGTATTGTAGTAATAATTAGTATTGGAGATTTGATAGTGACTTACTTAAGTGGGGCGGTTTATCAGGAATTTGTTTATGTTGGACTTGAAGACATCTAAGTTGTAGTTAAGTGGGAAACAGGCAAACGAAAGAGAGTTCCACAGACGTACACTTCTGAGAAAGAAGCTCCGCTCATGGAATCTAGGTTTGGATTAAGGCACAGATAAAGAGTGGGAAAAATTATTGACAGTAGGTTCAGCCATACGGGTGTCTCTTGTGAAAGATTGGTGAGGGGGGCCAGAGATTGGAGCTCAGACGAGCAGTTGCCATGGAAATAACGATAAAACAAAGACAGGCTCGCAACGTCTTTTCTGTGGGAGAGAGGCTGCAGGGAAAAGAAAAGGGCATTCCCCACTAAACAAGGAAGTCTATTCTGTGCTCTGTAGAGGCTGGATGGGCTGTTTTTAACAGCTCCTGTCAAGATGTGGAAGCATTACTCCACCCTTGGACGTACTTGGCGTTTATACAGATAGAGAATTGCATCAGTAGTGAGATATCTTGAGCGGTAGAAGGATCCCACCATCTTTCTCAACGTCCTTGGCAACAGACCTGATGTACTTGTTCCATTTCAGATCAGTAGGAAAGGTCAAACCCAGAAGCTTATCAAAACATGGAGCCTCCCCAAGACGAGAGCCATCGATTTCAATTGATGCCAGATGGGGATCAAAGCGTTGATGATGTAAAAATAGGAGTTTGGTTTTAGATGTATTAAAGGTAACCAGCCACGTCTTCCCCCACTGAACCACTCGTTCGAGATCAGAGGAGAGAGAATCAGAGAGAGCTTTGTCATTTACAGCCTTTGATGTGTTGCTGTAGATGGTCGTGTCATAAGCATGGATGTCAACGAATGATTTAAGTATGTGTTTAAGGTGATCATTGACGTAGATCAGGAAGAGAGTTGGGCCCAGAATGGACCCTTGAAGGACTCCAGCATTAATACTGCAGGCCTCTGATTTTTGTCCATCAACCACTACTCTTAGGAGCCTATTGGAGAGAAATGATTTAATGATAGAGAAAACATTTCCGGTTATACCGTAGCTGGAAATCTTGTGAAGTAGACCCTTATGCCATCCATTGTCGAGGGCCTTTGATATGTCAAGAGCAATTGCCCTAAAAAGGAAGCCTTTTACTAATCCTATGAGATATAACCGTAGACCTTGCAGAGCGGAAACCATATTGCATGTCACTAAGAAGGTTGTTTCTGTTGAGGTGGTTGAGTACTTGTTTATTTAATATGGATTCCAACAACTTACTCATAACACACAGGAGACTTATTGGCCTGTACTGAGAGAGAGATGACTTATCCGCTGAATTCTTAAATACGGGCATACGAATGAAGGTTTCCAGGGTGTTGGAAAGCACTTCTCCTTAAGGCAACGCTTAAACAGTTTTGTAAGTATGGGGGCAAGTTCTGGTTGGAGCTTTTTCAGCACTATACACCGTCTGGAATACCGTCAGAGCCAGTTGCTTTACTGGAATCAAGGTTCTTGATTAGCTTAGCGACCTCATGTACAGATATTTGTATGTTGCATCGCGTGTTGTCTGTTATAGGAGGAAATACAGGGAGTTGATGGCCATTGTCGCATAGGGTTGAGTTAGCTGCAAAGTTCTTCGCAAATAGTTTGACCTTGTCTGATACTGAGGAGATTACCTCAGGTCATTGATCGGTGGGATAGAACTCACGCTTCTGATCAAGATCCTGTTTGCTATTTGCCAGAACTGGTGGGAACCAAGCCGCTGCTCAGCTACTTTGGATTTAACAGCCTGAGCATATAGCTCTCTTGCATTTTTATGACTCTTTTAAAGTGGTTGCTGGCAGTCCTGAAAGCAGCATTAGTCTCAGTACATCTATTACGTTGGTAGCTATGGAAAAAGTGATTTCTGTGCGCGATGGCAGCAGCACATTCTGGGGAGAACCATGGCTGTTTGCTAGGTTTGTGTTGTTATATTTTGGATGGTATGAATCGGTCTATGCTTACATTTAACCATTCGGCCAGGTCTGATACTATAGAGGACACATCCTTTGTAACATGGAATGGAGAGGTAGATCAGATATGAATGTACGGATCTATCCCAGTCAGCCGTAGAATATGGTGGAGAGGTACGTCTGAAGACTTATTACATTTCATTTTTATCCTAACTGCTACAACAGAGTGGTCGGAGGATCCCAGAGAAGATAGAACGCAACATGAACATAGCTCAGGGGAAGTTGTGAAGAAAAGGTGTAGAAGGCTTGCATACTGACCGGTAGTATCGGGCACACGGGTGGGTTCGTGAACAATCTGAGTGAGGATGGCAGAACCTCCCCTCGTCATCGGTTTTATTTGAGTGGGTCAGCCATTTCACATTATGGACATTGAAATCACCGCAAATGCGAATGTTAGTCGAAGGATGAGCCGACAGGATGTGGTCAATTTTCTCAGATATGCTCTTAAAGATCGTAACTCCACTGTTGTGGGGGCGATAGAGGGCAAATATAAATGCAGTGGTTTAAGGTAAATTAGGGTCTTCTCTGGAGATACCCCTACCACATGGAAAGCCATCTTTGATGTAGGCACATATTCCATGCCCATGGCGATCTTGTGGGTCAGATTTAGATGTTAAGATGTTAATTTTCCGAATTTATATTTTTTATAAGTTTTTGAAATTTTTGTTAAATTCTTAGTTTATTCAGTTTTGTCAAGTTGTTTCTTAAAGTGTGAACATTTTTCGTCAGTTTTGTTAGGTTGTTTGTTTATAAAGTTTGGTTATTACGTTGTTTGTTAAAGTTTTGTTTGATTGTTTTTCAAAGTTTTTTAAGTTGTTTATTCATAAAAAATTTTTATTACGTTGTTTTTTTTTTAAGTTTAACTAAGTTGTTTTTAAAGTTATATGTTGTTTTTAATATTTTGTTAAATGATCTTTTAATGTTTTGTACAGTTGCTTATTTATTAAGTTTTATTATTCCATTGTTTTTTTTTGTTATGTTTTAGTCAGTATTTTGTTTTTAGTTTATAGCTTGGTTATTTATTAAATTCATTATTCCATTGTTTTTCTGTTATATTTTGATAAGTATTTTTAAAAAGTTTGGTTAGGTTCATTATTTATTAAGTTTTATTATTCCATTGATTTTTTTGTTATCTTTTGATAAGTATTTTAAAGTCTTGTTAGGTTAGTTGCTTACTACGTTGTAGTATTACATTGTCTTTTATTGTTATGTTTTGATAAGTATTTAATTTGGTGTTTTTAGGTTAGTCGCTTACTAAGTTTTATTATTACATTGTTTTTTTTTGTTATGGTTTGATAAGTATTTTTTTTTTAATTTTGTTATGTTGGTTGTTTATTAGGGTTTATTAGTACGTTGTTTTTTAAGTGTTCTTAAGTTGTTTTTTTAAGTGCTTTAAGTTGTTTTTTTTTATTAAGTTTTGTTTTCACTTTGTTTTTTCAATTCTTATTTCATTACTATAAGATTTTCAATAAAAGACAGACGCGTGGAAAAACAGTCAGTCAGAGAAAGGCAATGAAACAAGAACCTATAAAATACGTGATTTGAACAGGGAACAGCGGAAGGGGTGAAATTAATGTGCATAAACCTAGTAAGAAATAGATCAGATAATAAGTTAATTGGAGATTAGTTCAGAAAATAATAATAATATATATACTAAGACTAATATAAAAAAAAATCCACATCTGAATTTAAAACCCAAACGGTGGTAACCTTACACAAAACTCTTAAGGTTTTATCAGTCAAGATGTTTCAGTTGTTAAGGGGTGGTTCTGGAACCTAAATTTCTAAGGAATTTCTATATTTAATGTTTATGTTCAAAATCCGAATTGTTCTAAATTCTGTTTATAAAACGAGGTTTTATAAATTGTGTTAAATTTCCTAGTTTATTATGGACCATGCGTTGTATTACAAAACATGTTTTTAATTAAAAATGTTATCGATACAAATATTCACCCACGTAATGCATTCACATAATTGATAGTGTCAAATGCGTACATATGAAAACAATTATACATTTCACAGCATAGCAAGAAAACAGGTTGGAAATGTTAATAACAAATAAAAACATTTGAAAAAAATAATTAATTAGTCTGTATTCTACGCATATATGAAATTAGTCCAGAAATTCTCACCGATTACACAAGTTAAAATATCTTAAGCTTATAATGTCATATGATGCCATCTTGAAATGGCGTGTTTCACTATATGTCTTAACTGTATGCGATGTCGAGAAACATTTGGTAGATTTGGAAAGAGCATACTCCTTCTTTGGTTAGTATAATCTCCATTTTCACTCTAACCTGAAGTGCTAGTATGAGTCATGGTTCCACCTATGAGACCAATTTTTTAATTAAATTTTCACCCCAAACAAAGCACGTTGACATTTTGATGTAGGGGCTACTATCAGGGGCATAAGTTACAGGGGTACTATGTAGGAAGTTGGGCAACAAGATTTCGGTTCATGTTACATTTGAACTTCTGCATGTCAGTACAGTTGAGAAAACAGAATCCCGGAAGGGAGTTCACAATTTTAGTGGTTCTGGGAAGAAACTACTGAAGTAGAAGGCTCTCTTACGTCTAGGGATCTCTACTGTGAGGGGGTGGGATTTAGCTGCTTGTCGGGTTTGTCGGGGAGTATTTACATCGACGGGCTACAAGTGCTTGCAGTTCGTCCGAGCATTAGCCGTTAAAGTACTTGTAGAACAGGCAGAGGGATGCAATATTTCGTCGATGGAACAGAGGCTGAAACTTAGATGACAGTTCAGGACCGATCAGTGTGGCAACTCTCTTTGGAACCTTGTCTAGGAGCGAGAGACTAGCATCCGATGCACCAGCCCAAATATGGTAACAATACTCCATACATGAGCGAATGGTGGCCTTATAGAGGTGCAGGATACTTTCGGGCGTTAGTAGCTTTCTAGCGCGGGAGAGAGAACCTACCTTTTTCGCAGCGGTCCTGGCAATACTCTCAATGTAATTGTTCCAACTCCTGTTTCCTGTGAACGTTAGGCCGAGTAGTTTAAAAGATGTACTTTCAGATAGAGTCATTGGTCATTGCTATTGGTGGTAGAGAAGGTTTCTTGTAATTATTGAAGGATGAATGTTTAGTCTTGGCAGCATTGAATGTGACCATCCATTTTTTGTCTCCATTCCACTACAAATTGGAGGTCGTCCTCTAGCGTTTCTGCCATTTCTTTAGATATCTGTTCATTTGTTTTCCTGTCGTGTCTGTTATAGAGCGTGGTGTCATCAGCATATATACCCATCTCACAGACAATTTTGTCTGGGAGGTCATTTATGAATATTAGGAATAATAGAGGTTCAAGGATAGACCTTTGAGGCACTTTCGCATTTATATCATGTTGTTTAGATGTACGACCGTCGAGGCCAACCTGGATTTTTCTCTTATCTAAGAAGGATTTAATTTGATCCCAGTATAATATTCAACTTTTTAAATAGACTTAGTGAAATTTGTTCAATTATAACCCGTCATTTTAATCCCTAATTCATATTTTCCAGCATTTTCTACATTTTACTCCGTTTAACCTATTTTTCAGCCTTATTAATTATAAAGAACGTATCCATCGCAGATCAATTATATTTGTCAACTTGATGTAAGCGAGTTAAGAATGCTACTTCAGAGTTCAAAACTGGCTAACAAGATATAATAGATATATAAACAGAAAACAACAAATCTTCCTTCTTTATCAGGAAAATCTCTCGTGGCATGTAAAATAAACATAATGGAAACGAGAGTTACGAGGCTGTTGAAAGCAAAGGCAAACTTAAATTTTTCACCAAAAAAACAAAATTATCTACTAACGAAATCTATTAAGTATTTAAACATATTAACATATTAAATCACACAAATCTAAGACAATGCCAGAATCGTTAGAAAATGACGGCCGCACCGTAATGGAATGGGACCATAAATGGATGGTAACATTTTATGCAAGTAAGACTAAGCTGCTGTCGTTTAACAATTACAAAAAGTCTTTTCAACAAAAATATGTATAACAATTAACACACTACCTGAGAATTCTTCCTTCTAACTTTTAGGCTTTGCATTCACGGGCAATATGAACTCGAACAAATATATTGAGGACATTGCCAAGGCTGCTGCAGTGAAGGTAGGTTCCTTTTACCGTGCTAGATATCTACCCACATCTGATAGTATCCTGTACCTACTCAAGGCCTATATTTTCCCATGCATGGAATATTGTGGCCACATCTTAGTTGATGCATTTACCACTATTCTCTCCTTTTTGGATAGGGTCTATAACGATTCACCAATCTAATATGTCACGTCTTATCAACAAGGCTACAACCCCTGTCCCATCGCCTCAATGTTGCATCCCTGTGCCTGTTTTACAACTATTTTAAGGGAATCTGTTCAGAGTAACTTATTGCACTTGTGCCCCTCCTCGATGTCCATATCTCCACAAAATCGCTTAGCAACAAAATCACACCCTTCCCTGTTAAGGTCCTTAAATGCCAGACAGCTTTCTACTCTTATAGCTTCTTTTTTTCGGAATTCTGCTCCTGCTTACTACTCCCTGATTATACTGATTTGCAGAAGATTAAATATAACGTAAAGGGACATCTTGTTAATCCTTCTTAGGAATGGTCCTAATTAGTAGCTCTTACGTCCAAGTGGTTATATGTCTTATTTAGGTGAAGATGAGTATTCAAAAAATAAACACGTTTAATTATATAATTAAGATTTCTCATTAAATGATGAGAATGTGTTATTATAACGCAAAATCAAATAGTCAAGAGAATTGTATGCATTTAAATACAACGATATTTTCGTGCCTACTAATTTTAGAGATCAAACAATCCTGCCACAGTTGTGCATACAAAAATATGCAATGCTCCTTGTGAAAATAACATTCAAGATGAGGACAGTAGTCTTAATGACCCAAATAATACGGCCAGTATATAACAGTTTCCTTTATACCTGCATCCATCTGTGGTGATATTCAACTGATGTCGGTGTATTCGTTTCTATGTAGATTTGTAGCTTCACGAGTAAAGGAGGAATCCATTAGATTTCTACGAGAAAATACAAATTCGTGAAAATGGATCAATTCTATATTTGTAAGCCGTTAAAAGTAACCGATGACTGATCATGGGGTCGCGACACACCAACTTGGAAAAATGCTGAAATTCCGCTTCTCACACTAGAAACCTTTTACGAAATTACTGTCGTGCTGACATTTGGAATATGGTAATCCCGTTGCACAGCCCGCAAGAGCTATTTTGTAAGACAGCTCTAATTCGTCAATAAAAAAGTAATATTTTCATGAAAAAAACGTAAAAAAGTAACGTCCGCATATGATGTTTTCAGCGAACGCTTACTTGTGCACATGTGCGGTCTTGCAAGCGACCAATCAAAACACTCAAATAAACAAGGCCTTTCTTTCTACATACGTGCGCAGTCGACGATCTTTCATTCTCTTCGTCCTCACTTTTCCACGTGATACATTATTATATATGTCCTAGTTAACTTCAGACGAATCTACACAATGGAGACCTATTTACTTTCAAAGGTTTTGTTTAGAAAATGATTGTTCATGCGAGGAAAAGTAATTTAAATCTGATTAATTTAAAACTTTTTTTTTTAATTTTAAGATGGTCGACGAACGGGTAAAGTTTCGAGGCAACATGCATTTAGATTTCTATGTTGTCGCACACATCTTTTCTGTGTTGTACATATCTTGTATATGTCGCACACATCTATGTCGCTTCCGGACTCGAATCTATAAACTCTGTTCTGTTCACCGAAATGTCTGTCACATCTTTCGACACCTGAATTTCTAGCACCTTTTATTTAGGGAGGTAACTTTTGACTACCCCACTTAATCACACTAACTGCAGATTGCTGCTTCCATTTGCCATCAGGTTATCTGATATGTACTTATGTAACCCTTGCTAAAATTCATACTAGTAAACATAATCCATATTTATTCGTAGGGCCCCCAAAATACAACAACGATATACATAATCATGTTTAACCTGGTTCTTGATGCGTTATACAAAATTGTTGAACGAAAATATGTGAATCAATTCAATTTATTTCAATTCGTTTGAAGAAAAAAGAAAACCATCTTACTTCAATTACGATGACGGATCAACTATACACAGAAATATTACACTCATTTCGCGCCTGTAAATATTTGCCATGTTTTTTTTTTTTTGCGCCGTTGATGTATTTGTTATTTCATTAAAAAAATATTTTCCAAAGTGCAGGATTCTTTTTGAAAATACGGCTTTTCGGAGGTTCAATCGAAATCAGCGGTTAGTTTCTTATAGTGTCCACGTAGACCTCTTTCTCGTGCAACAGTGAATATTGGGTCCTTGGATATACAAAGATATTGATATACAAAGATGTCTATTGATAAAATAGTAGGCCAAAATGAAACAATCGTGTTATCTTCGGCACTCATTGTTAGAATCCCAACCTTGTGAGACGAACTGTAAAATAATTTAATCTCTCATAATTGAAAGACGACCCACATGACTATGCATTTGTGGCTGCATAAATCGGTTATCATGCGCCTATGCACACCATGCTGCGTTCGTCGTCATTATCCCTGCGTATCCAGACGTTCATAATTGTTTAATGTGGATCCATTTCCAATTATTAAATCGGCAGACTTATCAGTCCGTCCAAGAAAATCAAGGAATCCGAGACTCGTTGATCCATCTGGAGCTAATCTTCGTTGATTAGTTTTTTTTTTAATAGCATTTCCATCAAAATACGCACACAGTCGATGGACGTCTTATTTTAGATTATATCAGTTGGTTTGTCACGCGTAAGCTTGAAATTGTATTTTATTTTCTTAGTTTAAGTTTCAGAAAAGATAGACGAATCTTGTTATTTTGGTGCAATCAATCATCGAAATTATCTGCGATTTATGTCGTTCAGTATGTCACGTGCATGTTCTTTATGTTTTTCCCCCAATATACATAAAAATTGAATCAATTCTAGATACGCAAAAAAAAACAACAACTTCATAACATGGTCTGCGTGTTGGTCGCTCTGTCACGTGTAGGTTGAACGACCAAATCTACGAATAGCTTTTTCTCCTTTTTTTGTTTTACTTAATATCAAAACATCATAAGATTATATATTAAGACAACTATATTCTTGCGAAATATGAACAAAGTTAAACAATACTGAGCTATGTTTATTTTGAGTGGGTGACAATTTGCGTATATTATATGCCGTAAATAAAGGAGTCAAACAAAATGATCTCTTGAATAGTCTTGAGCCGTACATTATATTTTTCAACTAGTAATTGTTTAAATAGTAAGATAGACTAACTGAAAGCTTAGCTTGGCAACTAGTATAGAAGAAGGAAAACTTCCAATAATATTAATTCTTTTTTCAGTAAGTGATCTTCAGTTAGAGACTCTGCAATATGAAAATATCATTAATGGATTATATCACAACATGGGACCCAGAAGAAAGATTTGGGTGCCATGATCGACATGTGCTCCCTCGGTGGCCAGCATGCGGGACTCGGTCGCCATCCTGCTAACGCTAGCTCCTCTTCTTATTTCAGAAACAATAATATCACAGTCACAGAACAGCTGAGTACCCTCTCCAATTTCAGGTCTCAGAATAATACAGATCAAACGCAGGGGGACCAAGAGAGCATAGATTAGTAATAGAATGTTATTTCAGAAATCATCCCAATGACCGGGGATATTGGAAACGGATGAAAGTTGTAGGACGTGTTGATTGGCTACCATACAACGGAATAAAAGAATTGCGGATCAAGCTAAACTTATTTATGTGAAACTGTCTGTCAGTTCTAGGACTAATAGAAACACTACGAGAAATAAGTGTTGGAGTAGACCTAGAAACATATTTTAATGGAACCCCAGGCATGGAGAGTTCACATGAAGATGTCCTGAAAACTCAAGCAAAGTAAATGCGGATACCGAAACCAATGAAACAACAGAACGAAATGAGAATGAAACAGATGAAGTTGAAAACCACATAAACTTATTTTTATACCGGCTTTTCTATGCATAAGGGAAATTACACCGGTTCTTACTATATATATAGTGCCAGTAATGTCTACACCGGTGAGAAGGAGCGGCAGTACTCCACTGCCTAGCTGAGCGCTAGTCAGTTATACCCGTATTCCTACCTTTGTACATGGGATGTTAATACACTTCGTTTGTTAACCAACCTCCACTTGATTTTCTTCTTTTACTATTGTGTTACGACAAAACACATGAATGAAGAAAAAACAAAAATCCCTTACAAATCAAGAATGGAAGAAAGTAAAAGTAGAAACAGAGAAGGGGAACCAATTCCTCCTATACATTCAAATAGATATCATTACACATTTAAAGAATTTCATTTATGCAGGTGCCAAGGCAGTAAGTATGAAGCTTGAAGTTTAAAAAACCCCGAAGAAGAAAATAAAATTAACCCACTAAATCTGTATGAGGATTTCATGCTTGATACCCAGATTAACAAATGCCATGAAAAAGATAAGGTAAATTTGTAGTTTAGTGGCGTAAATTATTTGACAAACAAAAATGTATAAAAACTAATTATTTTTATATAAAACACCCAAAGGCTGAAATAAAACCAGAAAAAAAATCATTTTTATTATTTTTTCATCATTTTTTTTATTAGACTGAATATACGACAATCGAAGCCGCTGCATTACTTTTAAAATCTGGCCTTTCTAAGGTTTTACAGATTGACCCTAAAAGGCCAAATTTGACCTTTTTTTTTTTGCTTATTCATTATAAAAGAATATGGCGGCTAAAAACATAGTTCATGAAATAACGTAAAAAAGGCAAAATTCGGCCTTAAAAAGGCCAATTTTTAAAAACGATATGGTTTTTCGTACATTTAGTCTAATAAAAATGATATGAAAAAATAATAAAACTGAATTTTTTCGGGCTTTATTTCATCTATAGGGTCTAATACTGTGTTCTATATAAAATAAATAGTGTTTATAAATTTTTGTTCTGTCACATTATTTACGCCGCTAAACTACACATTTGCCGAAGTTAAAGCGATAAATAAGATGGCAGCTTATAGAAGTAGAACAAGAAGTAGGAAGCATTAAAAGAACCTAGATTAAGACGATACCGATACAAATCTAAACCGTGTAAGCAAAAGTGGAACTGTGAAAACAATGAAAGCCAGTTTTGTCAAACTATAAACGGAGGGTAAAAACAGAAAAACCGAACATAGCAAGAACAAAATGTTGCAGGAGTAAGATTTGAGGCGAGCTAGAAGATTACAATAAAATGCTGAATGAATGAAATCAAATGGAAGAGGCAGAGAACAAGATCAATAAGTAAACCTTCAAAAAGACCCTACGAAAAATGTTAAACTGAAGAACACCAGAACAAGACAAGGAGATTCCCTATCATCACTCATAATCATCATAGCAATGAAGTCCATTAATAATATATTAAGAAAATGCCAAGCTGGATATAACTTTACTGATACAGATGAAAGCATGATCCATCTACGACAACAACATTAAACAGTTGTGAAAACTCAAGAAAAGAAACTAGAAACAATAATATACACAACCAGAATCCTCAGCCAGGATATCCGGCTGAAATTCGGCATGGAAAAGTTCGCACAGCTTATCAGAAAAAGGAAGACTCCAGAAAACTAAACCTATCGAATAAGAGGGGTAAAACGAGAAAAGTAAAATAGCAAAGGAAACAGCTACACAGACGAAACATATGGACGACAAAAGATGAGGCTAATGAAAACTGTTGGACATTGATATGAACAGAAGACCTACACAGAGAAACTGAATCCCTATTAACAGTTACAAAAGAAAACACGATTAGAACCAATTACATCATAGTAAGAGTTAATAAGACACGAAAATTCAATAAATACAGACTCTTTGAACAAAGAAACGAAACAATAAATAACAGAAAAGTGAATGCAACAAACTGGCCCAAAAAGAATATAAAAATAGTCACGACGAAGTAGACAAAGCAGTGCACTTTGAAATTCTGCATAGAACTAAATCTTGAACCCCCAGATTAAAGATACACACACAAATCAGTTCTTGGAATGAAAGTCACAAAATCCTATGATATACAAACAGATAACCCCATCCAAGTAAAACAAGCGGGTGCCATAATAGTTAACAAGAAGGAAAAGCCCTTCAAATCATAGAATGAATATCAAGGAGACAGAGAAGCGGAGCAAATACACGGAACTTACTTGAGAGCTCAAAGGGATAAGGATGATGAAGAAAGTCAAAATGATCTTCACTTGATGAGTTCGAAAACATCTGGGACCTCAAGTAGGTTTATTGCTACCCAAATTCTTGCGGTCAATATAAAACGGCTGTTGTGATCACGCAACCGAATGTGCAAAGGTTATCGAAAGAGAGGGTGATTACTGAAAATCTGGAGAGACTTGTCACTCAGACAAGAAAAGACGCCACAGATTGCTCTTAAAGAGAATTCTTGAAGGTTAGAGAGATAAATTGCTGGGGAATCTATTCTACACTAGCTAGAACATAATAATGTTCGATCCGATTGAGAGAAATTTGAGTAATTTCGTCAACCACATTGAATTAAATTACTAGACAGTAAGATTTGTTATAGCAAGAAACCAAGTTTATCAATTAAGGAAATCCGGTCATCAAATGATAACACTGATCGAAAATGAACCTTAATTTGTGTATTCCACAAATATATTAAAAATACATTTATGATGTATTTAAACTAAGTTTCCAAAAGTTTTTCGTAGGTCTTTATTTGACCAATCAACTCTGGTGTTCTGACTTCCTTACTTCTCTCACAGCTCTCATCATCTCTACAGACTCCCCGCTTTCTTTGGATCTCTTATGACACACAAAAACTGATGTTCAGTTTAGGCAAAATGGTCCAAAAGTAGTCTGAAGCATTCCATACGTTTCTGTGGTATTTTCCCAAGTTTAAAACATATTTATTGCATATCTTCCATCCAGATTGCATTTTTTAAATTTACCAGCTGTGACAACGAGGCTTTAGCAGGGTTTATTCCAATTGTTGCTATAGCTGTTTATTTAAGCCTGCAATTAAAACAATCGGTCAATCATCTCATAGGATGTATAGCAATAACATACTGAGTATTCAAGAGTCTGCGACAATTTTAAATGCCTGAACAAAAAAGTCTGGAAACTTATTGAAATCACCTCGTATTAGTGTGTTTCTCTAAATATAACACGTTATTTCCAATAGATGATCAATTGAAAAACGTTCGTTTATGTCTTGGCTGTTGGGCATTAATTATCACAAATAGTAAACAAATGCAATATTTGGCAAATATTAAACGTGCTTAATGATCAATTATATTATTGAAGTCAGGACAATAAAGTGCATGCGTGTTTATATGCACTCTAAAACATATTATTTTGTTTTGTTTATCAAAACTTATGTCAAAATTTGGTTTTGTTTATCTGAATCTGAATGCCACTATCACGATTATTGGAATTTCTTGCACTCTCTTTCACATCGCCTATAATTTTATTTACTATACAAATATTTAAATCATGTATTTTATGTTATGTTTTCGAAATCTTTGAGATAACGGTTAAAAATTTATACTGTTTGAATTATTCGACAACTATTTTCATCTTGAATGTTATTCAATTTTTGGGGTGTCCTGTTAAACCCGGGAATCTTTCTGTCAAACTCGGAAATCTTTCTGTCAAACTCGGAAATCTTTCTGTCAAACTCGGGAATCTGATTCATTTCGAATAGACAGGTCTATTAAAGCCAGGAGAGTAACATATTACCGTTCTGTCAGCCATTATCTAGTAGAAGTCTGAAGTAATTCGACATTACATTTTTCATATCATCGGCATTGAGTATTGAACCTTCAAACTCCTGAATGGTGTCAATTAGAACGGAATATTACTTGTTGCGAAACGTAATTGATAAAGAACATGTCAACATCAGTGATTAGCTCAAGATCAGTTTAAATTACCTCATTACACAATGGTAAAGAGACTATACGCAATAAAGAGACGCTAGGATAAGCGTGAAAAAGAATCTGAAAGATATTGTGTTCTAGTCGTAAAAAATGTAAAAACGCTAATATAATTACTTTTTCGCACTTTAGTCTTCACAAGATAAAAAAGGGATTTCGTTCCAAACGTTATCTTCGTAAGAAAACAAATTCATGGGGATAAAAATATCATATAAACTGTCTCTTCTTTAATTAATGATGCGCCATAAAAGCACCACAGCCTGTGGATATTTTCGTGCTAATGATCCGCGCTATTTTTTAAATCGTATTTCCAAGTTTAATTAAAGTTTTATATGTTTTTTTTATTCAATTCTAAGGTTAAAGTACAGAATAGGTACAAAACACCCTCCCCATGTTAAGAATGGCTTTTTAAATAATGACTTTATTATTTCAGCATGGATCAATAAGTGCATGAGTACCGTTATTTA
>NC_136485.1:173204460-173271960 GCF_053919585.1 Euprymna scolopes | reverse complement strand
TGGATATATATGTATGTATGTATATATATATGTGTGTGTATGTATGTATGCATGCATGTATGTATGTATTGATTTTCGTTTAACTATAAGCGAAACCGAAACTAAACCTATGAAACATTCTTAGTAAACATATTTATAAAAATATAGATGACTTGAATCCATGAACTATAATCGAAACCGAAACAAAAACATATAAAGAATTCTTGGTAAAATTATTTATTTCAAGAATTTAAAGGTCATAACAATGAAACGATAATCACTTGGAAGGAGAAAGATGTAAGCGTAACAAAAGAACACGCACGCTATGGTATTAATATATCGATTATTAATATTTGTAATTACTAGGAATTTTCATACAAGCCATCATCAAGAATTTCTTATTTACATTAATCTATAGTGTTCCCTGCACTCTAACTAAGAACAGGTTTTCCAAGATTTTCAGTACTCTCTATCTTTTCCGATAATATTTGCAAATGAATTTGCCATATTGCAACAGTAATTTACCATTAGTCTTTACTGGATTTGGGACACAGTAATCCTCCCTAAAATCCCAGTCATCTTTACACCCATCCAGTGGAGGTCTTGTTAATGATTTCTGCCCTCGGTCTTTTAATCCTCTCTTCCCCTCGACAACTATTTGGCATTGTTCAAGTTAGTATTATTATTGGCTCACAAGGAGTTTTCACACAGGTCATCAAAGATCTTATTGAATACAGCCTGTGTTGTTCCCTGTAAGATGAGTGACAAAAAGTTTCCTAAGAGTTTCCCGTACTCTCCACCTCTTTCAATAAAATTTTCAAATTAATTTGCATTATCGCAACAGCTGCTATCCATTGATTTCTCGTTGGCAGCGGCCATTTGTCTTTACTATAATTTTAATAGTAATAAGCCTCCCCAAGGTTCCAGTTCTCTCGGCACTTATACAGTGCAGGAGTAGGGTTAGAGAACATAGGTATGCAGCTTCAATGTCCTTGGTTCCATGTAGCGCTTCATGTGTTGTCTCTGAAGCAGTTTGTCTGGTCTGCCCTTGTGGTTCGTTTGTGTAAGTCTGCACATTTAATATTTCAGATTTTTCCATTATTGCCGTTCATGATATTTTTCAAGTCATTCTTTTGATTTCAATTTCTTCTATTCTTTCTCCCTTTTCTTCTTCTTCTTTTTATTATTAATATTATTATTATTATTATTATTATTATTATTATTATTATTATTATTATTATTATTATTATTATTATTATTATTATTTATTATTATTATTATTATTATAAAATATGTGTTATTCATATAGGCAAATGAATCTGAGGACACATACCTAATTACAATTCCTAACACTTATAAACAAAACAAATAACAAAATACAACTTTTACATCAAATGTTTATGTATTATAGTTACAAAATAGCATCCTTATTATTTTCTTGTTAAACTAATTTATCTTCATGGGAAATCAATTTAATGAATACACATAACTAGCAAACCCACCGATTAATTCGAGTTTCTTAATCCATTAAATGTAATATTATTTCTTAGGTCCAACTTTATAGTATTGTAACTTTTTGTAAACATCTTAGCTGATAATTTTATAGTACAGTGAACTTATTTTTAAAATATGACTTTGTTTAGTTGTTTTTTTTTTGTTTAATTGAACTTAGATGATAATTTCGTATCATAGTAAACATATGTTTAACGTATGATTGGGTTAGGGTTGGTTGTTATTTTAACGGTACATCAACTATTTTATAATTATTTTATGCTTGTTTTTTTTTGTATCTTCAAATATGTATTTGTGGGATTATGCTTGTTTATAGAAAGAAAACAATTATCTTTATTTTCGACTTGGCAGAGCATGATTGAGTTTTATAAAGCGAAAGAACAAAAAAAATAACATCGATGTTTGGTGGTAATATCTTTAGGCAGCCTGATTTGGTGGAACCAGATATCCTAACATGTATTTATCACCACTTTAGGCTAAATTGGATCTAGGCTCAAGGATAACTAACTGGGAAGTCCGCATTTCTACAGCCTACAAATGTGGTCTCATCACTGGACATTTTTAAGATCATAGAAAACTAACTCCATCCGAAAGACAGGGCGAAACGAGCATGGGAAGATAGAGTTTTTATAATTGCACAGGACATCAGTTGTTCTTTTGTTACTTGCGGAAGTTCATTTAAAAAAAGCTCAGGCTCTGTTGATTGTAATGCCGATTCAAACAGAGAAATTGAAAATATCGTTATAAGTGAAAATCTAGAGTTACAGATACATGTCACAGGTAAGAATGCTGACGTGAACTTATTGGTTCAGATGCAGTTTTCAGACTCTCTTCCTTCGTGCTCCCACCCCATTAACAACTGTAAAAAAGAGAAAGAGCATTATTTAATATTTAGCTATGTAGTTCAGGGGAATAACCACCATTACAGAACATGACGTCATTGAGCAAATCTCTTACATTATTGCAGGAAAGGGGAAGACAGAGAAACTTCAGCTGCAATTGTGATAATATTGACATGTCCCTCAAGTGTTAGCAAGGAGAAAGAAAAGGAAAATATATTACAAATGAAGAGGAAATAAGTTTATCACCAGAAAAATGGAGACGAAGTTGTTCTCAACCATACACAAAAGTCAGTTGCAATAGTAGTGTTAATCAAAATTTTCGAACAAAACACAGAACATAGATGTAGATATATTCAGAGTTTACGGGTAGTTTGATTTTCGCGAGAGTTTGCCATGGTTATGAAGAGTTTACGCACAGTATTTAGTTTTCAACGTTCGAGTACAGTTACAATAGAGGACACAGCGGAAGGCCGGTTGTGGCTTGGACCATATCAAGAGCGCTTTAGGAAATCGGTTTGAGTTGGCATCAACTGAAAACATGGAATCGACAAAACGTAAATGTTGACCTTAATATTTCGAGTGACGATGGTGTCACACACACAGAATAGAATTGATATTTGCAGAATGTGATTTGTGTTTTGGGGGTTTTGTTTGATTTCATTTTTATGCTTGTTAATCCGTGTGAGCCTCCCTTGGCAGCTGTCAATGTGATAGACGTCGACACGTTGGAGCAGCGATCGTTGTCAAACGGGGGGCGCATAATATTACACTAAATCATCAGTACGTTATATTTTGATTGAATATTACATTATGCCAACGAGTAGCTAAACAATATTTTATCAACTAAATGTACAGGTTAACAATTGGACACTAAATTATTCTCCACGCCAGGGTTTTCCAAAGTGGGCTCCGTGGAACCCTGGGGTTCAGTGAGTAAGGTTGAGGGATTCCGGAAGCCCTTTCTTAAAGAGAACCAAAGGCGATATATAAAAAATAAATACCTGCAGACATTCAATTATTGATCTTTTTCTGCCTGGAAATAGATATGATACATAACTACAGGTGTAAAGAGTTTCAGGATGGTTCATGAAAAAGGAAATAAAAACTAAATTAAATAATGAAACAATTTTTGATTAATCAAAATAAGAATAGTTGTAAACAGGGCAATATAGTAAAATCAGGAAGAGGAACAACTGGGGTCCTGAAATTTGGGAAACTCTCTTCCCCTCAATGTTACAGTTTACAGCGTTTCTTTCTAACTCAAAACAAGCGGAGTAAAAATAGAAAAAAAAGAGATATGCTGTTATGAGAGTAATAAGAAACAACAGAGAGTATTTTAATTACATCCGAAGCAACGTCGAGTATTCTTCCCTGTTTGTAAATGATAATAAATAGCAGTGATAAATAGTATGGCATAATCACATTGACACACTGGTTTCCATTAGTTTACCGAAGTTAAGCAACGTTGAACCTGATCAATATTAAATGGGTAACCATTTGAGATTTCCAGATGCTGTATGTATTCTCTGCATATCTCAGCATTGTTTCCAGTCGTTCTCTACTGTTTCTTGCCACTGGACTCAAGCAGTGCCAATTTAAAAGAAGTGTGGTTAGAGATTGCGCAAGCTTTGCCCCACAATTACATTCGCAGCTGTCTCTGCAGGGGTATGCTTTTTCTTTCGAGACTAACCGATAACATCGAGTAGTAATGAGACAATTTCAATATTTTCCCGAATCCGATGCTCGTTATAATTTGAACAGAGTAGAAAACGGAAAACCATGGTTTATTTTCGGTGACTTTGTAACATTCGTTTTCCTCATGTTGTCTTTTAGTCCTCACATTCTATGCGAGATGTTTCTGACAAAGCGAGAAAAATTGCTGTTTTCTAAGGCAGAATCTATTCTATCTTACACATATCGTTAACAAGTCTGCTACCTTGAGGTATTAATTTAGCTCCTTACATCAAGGGGCTTAATGTCTTGTCTGGAGCGAGTTCCATGAAAAGGTAACAATTAAAAACGAGATATAACCAGTAGTCATTAATACAGAACGAACACTGATTGCGTTGAATACAAAAGTTTATAATAAGAATGATTTGCAATCTTGTTTTTCATAACTTTTACAATATGAAATTGTGTTTTATTTTTAGTTGCGAGCAAGCGACTCTATAAGTAACTCCGTCGATCCGTCGGTCGGTGCGTCGGTCGGTCCCTCGATCTGTTGGTTTGCCGTAACACTTTTGTGCTTGACCTTTTTGGTTAAGATCAAAGTCTGTTTTTAATAGATGCTGTTCTTGGCTTTTTAAGTTTTTCTTGTTCTTTTGGCCAAGATCAAAGTGTAGTATCTGTTCCGGCAGATACTGCACTTAAGATAATTTGTACCAGTCAATGGAGGGGAAACCCTCTATACTGGGACAATTATTATTTTTGGTAACCAGAGTGACCCCTTTTAGGGGAGCTGGTTTTTACCTCACATTAAAAACGGCCTTGTGCCTAATTTGCTCAGTGGGGGAGCAAATAAATACCATCTGTTCCGGCAGATACTGCACTTAAGATAATTTGTACCAGTCAATGGAGGGGAAACCCTCTATACTGGGACAATTATTATTTTTGGTAACCAGAGTGACCCCTTTTAGGGGAGCTGGTTTTTACCTCACATTAAAAACGGCCTTGTGCCTAATTTGCTCAGTGGGGGAGCAAATAAATACCATCTGTTCCGGCAGATACTGCACTTAAGATAATTTGTACCAGTCAATGGAGGGGAATCCCTCTATACTGGGACAATTATTATTTTTGGTAACCAGAGTGCCCCCTTTTTGCTTACTTTTAGGGGAGCTGGTTTTTACCTCACATTAAAAACGGCCTTGTGCCTAATTTGCTCAGTGGGGGAGCAAATAAATACCATCTGTTCCGGCAGATGCTGCACTTAAGATAATTTGTACCAGTCAATGGAGGGGAAACCCTCTATACTGGGACAATTATTATTTTTGGTAACCAGAGTGCCCCCTTTTTGCCTACTTTTAGGGGAGCTGGTTTTTACCTCACATTAAAAACGGCCTTGTGCCTAATTTGCTCAGTGGGGGAGCAAATAAATACCATCTGTTCCGGCAGATGCTGCAAGCTATGACTAGCTATGACTAGCAAAGACCAGATGTGGGGGCAACCCCACATCCATGACCATTAACCAGCCCCCATTTCCCACCTCTCGGGAGCTGGTCCCCTTTTCCCCTTCCCCCTCCCTTCACTCCTCACATTAAAAATTGGCTTTGTGCCTAATTTGCTCGGTGGGGGAGCAAATAAATACCATCTGTTCCGGCAGATACTGCAAGCTATGACTAGCTATGACTAGCAAAGACCAGATGTGGGGGCAACCCCACATGCCTGACCTTTAACCAGCTCCCATTTCCCACCTCTCGGGAGCTGGTCCCCTTTTCCCCTTCCCCCTCCCTTCACTCCTCACATTAAAAATCGGCCTTGTGCCTAATTTGCTCGGTGGGGGAGCAAATAAATACCATCTGTTCCGGCAGATACTGCAGGCTATGACTAGCTATGACTAGCTATGACTAGCAAAGACCAGATGTGGGGGCAACCCCACATGCCTGACCATTAACCAGCTCCCATTTCCCACCTCTCGGGAGCTGGTCCCCTTTTTCCCTTCCCCCTCCCTTCACTCCTCACATTAAAAATCGGCCTTGTGCCTAATTTGCTCGGTGGGGGAGCTAATAAATACCATCTGTTCCGGCAGATACTGCAAGCAAAGACCATATGTGGGGGCAACACCACATATAAGACCTTGGTCAATGTAAGGGCAACCCTTGATACCTATTGTCACTATCCAGCTCCCCTACTCCCCGGGGAGGTGGTACCCATTTCCCCTTCACTCCTCACATTAAAAATCGGCCTTGTGTCTAATTTGCTCGGTGGGTGAGCAAATAAATACCAACCCCACATATAAGACCATTCCTCTTGTAGCAATCAGTCATTGGTACATGTAGGGGCAACCCTTCATACCAATTGTCACTATACAGATCCCCTACTCCCCGAGCAGCTGGTCACCATTTCCTCAATCTATCCACATTAAAAAAAACGGCCTTGTGCCTAATTTGATCATGGCGAAGCAAATAAATGTAAACCCCACATATAAGATCTTGGGCAATGTAGGGGTAACCCTTCATACCAATTGTCACTATCCAGCTCCCCTACTCCCCCGGGAGTTGGTCCCCATTTCCCCTTCACTCCTCACATTAAAAATCGGCCTCGTGCCTAATTTGATCGGTGGGGTAGCAATTAAATACCCTTTGTCTTGGCATTTTGGCCAAGATCAAAGTATAGTATCTGTTTTACTAGGTGCTGTACTTATGTATGTAACTTTGTGATATCAAGTAGAGGATCACTTTTCTGTATTAATGTAAAATGATCACCCACTTTACAACCAGTCAGTCTCAAAGCTATTCAAGTCATTCTTCAGATCATTCAAGTTGTTTTTGAAGGAGTCCAGTTATTTTTTAAGCATTCAAAGCATTTTTTAGGTCATTCATTTCATCCTTAAGTTCATTAAAGTCATTTACTTTTTATTTATTTAAGTCATTTCAGCCCATTTATCAGTCATTTTAGTTTAGCTTTAAGAATTTCATGCCAATCGTACATTCACGCATTCATTCATTACACTAGAGCACGCGACTAATGGCTATCGACTTGTTCTGAATGAAAAGCACTATTTAATAGAAGGCAATGACATGGATTAAAATAGTAAAGCTATATTCAGGTGCTTTCATAATAATATTTTTTTACCTGTTCTAAAAAGAAATTAGGATGCGTGAATGTTGCAACGTAATCTCTCTGTCGTTATTAATAGAATAATATTCTTTTTATAATTATATGAGTTGCAGTCATTGATAATATCTGTGTATCTATAAATACATATTCTGAGGCATTTTTCTAAAAATAGTTTTATTTTCTTTCACTTTTTAATAAACATTTGATAGGATGTAATAACATACAAAAATGCTCATGCCTCATAGATGCAGAAATAATTAAAGCAATAAATACATTACTGCTTTACTTGAAAGTCTAGTTAATAAGGAGACAATAATGCAGGTGTTTTAAAGGCTAATCAATCCTTGCCATGTATGTGAACGTAATTTTTTTTTATAAGATAATACTAATGAATCGTAACTATCCGGATTTAGAGCCACTCGAGGATAAGGTCTGGAAATGCACGAATTACCTATTAGACGATTGAAACCATTCAGCTGAATGAATATAATTTTATAACTTGATGTGACGTTGAGATTGGACTAGAAGAAAGCTATGTTGTAGTTTGCAAGTTAATATGTCTCATTGATGAGAAAATCTTGAAGGAAATTAAGTTCATGGAAATTCCATAAAAGGAGAAAGGAAAGTTGTTCTTGCAGTTGTGGTAATGAAACGAAGTCTTGCTTTGAATGTTATATAAGAGGGGTCGGTGACTGTATCTCGGTCGAACACCTTTAATAAGAGTAAGATTATGAGCATTTCTTTTGCAAGATACTCAAGGGAAGAGGAAAAACCATCACGCTCTGCTGTAAAACTTTATTTAGTCTTCAAACGGTTTATCTATTGTTTTCCAAAATTTTCGCCATCAAAATTCAATATATAGCTGATTCTTCCCATTCTCACAATTTCCGGTCTCAAAAGTCAATAAACATTCCACAAAACTCACTTCTGTTAAAAAGAAATTCCCTTCACTGATCAATAGGTTTTTTTTTTAACCATTTGGTTTTTATATGGACATTAGGTGACCTGACTTCATGAGATCGCCAACTTATAAGTAAACGTAGCCTTCATTTTTTTTTAATTCTCCTTGCGTGAAGCAAACACTGCATGCTGAACAAAAATCAGGTATGTACTAATTTTTACTCATAGCCACTATATTGCGAAGTCAATTTGGTACGTTATTAAGAAATTTGGCACGTTAAAAAGCGTGCTCTAAGACACCCTATAAATATACGGTGTGAATCGATAAACATGTCGACCTAAAGAAAACAACACTACAGCTGTATTTTAAAACTTTTATTGAAAAAATCAATTCAGCGAACTTCATTATGTAGTAGAGCTGACATCTATTCAATGTTTCCGCCTTCAGCCTCAATCACATTCTTTATACGGATCCGGAACTGAAAAAAAATCTATTTTCCAGAAGCGCCGGCGGAAGCTCGGCGAATATTCGGTGGATGTCGGTGATTAGGCTGGCTTTAGTGTTGTGGAAGGACATGATTTTCCCGGCGTATAACCAAACGTAGTAATCCATTGGGTTCAGCTCAAAGGAGGGGACCTGTGAGAGAAGTGTAAAAAGTCGTAGCAATCTTTCTGAAGCCAAACCTGTCTCTTTGAAGTTATGGGTTGAACACGAGTCCTGTTGTCACACCCATCGTTTGCCAGCGGCCACCTGATTGCACCAGGCGATAAGCACACTCTTTACCATATCACGGTACACTTTAATATTGACTTTCAAGCCGACTTCGAAGATGTGAGGTGGCATGATGTGTCCCTCACTTGAAACTACAGCAAGACTATAAACGTGTCTGAAAACTTTGTGTTCAATACCTCGGGCAATTCCCTGCTATTCGTAGCAATCCATCGATGCATTTTGAAGGTACTGGCAGTGGTCCTGTTATCATGACTTGAATCGGTAGATGGCCTGAGTCGTGCAGCGGTCCATATCCAATCTTGTTTGTTGAACATTGTGTCACTTTCAGACATGATAGAAATCTCCTATCGCTCTTGGAAGTTTTACACAAATAGCCAACTAGTATATGGTCTACAGAAGAAAAAATGAAAATCTGTTTTCATCAAACGGAAATGGAAAGATGTCCTCTTTTCTGTAGCAATGGACTATTTAAACCATTATTTACAACAAAGTTAGCAATATATTTGATGAAAATCTTCAATTTTAGTTTTGCCGAGGGTGTTAGCCGTAAAAGTTTTACAATGCAAGTATCTTTCTTAAGGAAAAATCCATTCATTTCAACTTAGAAAAAAATTAAGGATCAGAACCCTAGTGGTTGCTGGTAGAGGAATTAAATATAGATAGAGGAATTAAAAGTAACGTCACCTTGTTTATCGTTGTATCTCGTGCGTAAGGTCGGCAACGATATATTTAACAAACGAGTGAATTTCCTTATTTTATATTTTAGTTCTCACATGCCAAAAAGGGAAACATTGCTATTTCATGGATTAGAATATATTCTATCGAACACTTATCGCTGGCGAATTTTGACATTCATGTAGTATTTTAGCTCCTTAAATCCAGTGGCTTCATGCCTTGTCATGAACGATTATACATGTGAGTGGGGACATGTGGAACGCTTGTAAATTTGACTTTCTCCCATCAGACTCCCTCCTTTGGAGGAATCCTGGTTAAACTCGCATAGAGTTAGTGCCGTTTCCATTTGGTGAATTTGGTGAATAAGCTATTCGTATAAAATAAAAACAATATGTGAACAGTATTAATTTAAATTAAAATAGAACAAATACTGGTTAGGCATGTGTGAAATCAAGACGTTTATAATAAAAGATTTGCAGTCTTGTTTTTTATAACTTTTACAACGTGACTAATAACATTGCTTTTTTTTCTGGATGAAAAGCAATATTTAATAGCACGCAATGACATGGATTCAAATAGTAAAGCTATATTCACAATCAGGTGTTTTCATAATAATTAGATGTTTTTATTTGTACTAAAAGGAAATTAGGATGCGTGAATTTTGCAACGTAATCTTCCTGTCATTATAGATAGAATAATATTCTTTATATGATTATATAAGTTGTACCCATTGATAATATATCTCTATCTAATAATAAATATTATGAGGCGTTTTTCTAAAAATAGTTTTATTTTCTTTCACCTTTTAATAAACATTAATTTGATAGGATGTAGTAACATACACAAAAAAGCTCAAGTCTCATCATATAAGCAGAAAGTATGAAGATAATAAATACATGTGTACTTTACTTGAAGCTCTAGTAAGTAATGTGACGATAATGCAGTTGTTTTAACAGCTCGGCAACACGGATTTTCCTTGTTATTTGGTCAACGTTAACTTTTATCATAAAATGAATGACAACTTATCAGGACTAATAGCCACTCGAGGACAATGTCTAAACGCGCATGAAAAAAAGTGAGCTGAATGAGTATAAATGCTTAATGTTGCAATTGGCCCAGTAGTTGTTGGTATTGGACTTGAAGGAAGCCATGTTACTGTTTGCAGGTAAACAATCCCGAGTTTATATATCTCAAAGATGAGAAAATATTTGAAGAAAACTAAGTTCATATAAATTCCAAATAGGAAGAAAGAAAGTCGTTCTGGCAGTGGTGGTAATAAGACGAGGTCTTGCTTTGAATGTTTTATAAGAGGTTTCAGAGATTGTAATACCGTCTAACACCTACTATTAAATAAGAGTAGATTATGCGCATCTCTTCTGTAAGATACGGTAGGGAAGAGAAAAGTCATTCACCCACTGATGTAAAATATTTTGCAGTCTCTCAACAATCTATGTTAAATATTTTTCTCCTCCTTCACAATTCTCGCATCAAAATTTAATATAAAACGGATTCGTTTGTTTTTCTCATAATTCTCGGCATCAAAATTCAAAACACATCTGACAAAACTCACTTCTGCTTTAAAGAAATGCCCTTCTCTGATCAACGGTCTTTTTTTATTGAAACCGTCTGGCTTTCATATGCATATTAGATGCCCTCAAATCTCGGTCACCTATGAGATCGCCAGCTTATAAGTAATTACAGCCGTCATTCGTCTTTATTTTCCTTGCCTGACACGAACACTGCACTGTACAAAAGTCTGGTTTATACTAATGTTTAATTACAGCTACCATATTCTGAAGTCGGTTTTGTACGTTATCAAGATTTAAAAAGTGTTCTCTGAGAATAACTAAAGGTATTGTAATAGTACCTAATCTAAAAGCGTATCTTACTTCCAAAGGTTCGGAGATAATATAAAGATCCAGGTACTGTTTTGAGGCGATAGACTATTACAACCATTATTTATAACAGGGTTAGCAACAGATTTGATGAAAGTCTTAAATTTGAGTCCTGTAGTATAAGTTAGCACTAAAAGCTTAACAATGCGAGTACTTTTCTCAATAGAAGAGTCATTAATTTCAACTGAGATAAAATGGCGACCGAAGTGTTAATGGTGAAATGGTGGGACGTTTGATGCAAGAGGAATAAAAGTAACGTCTTTTTTATATTGACATCTCGTTCTCAAGCTGAGCAAAGTTATATTCAGCAAGATCTTGATCAACAACTTTCTAAGAAATGCTGTCATATATGTATGTGTTGTTTTCATGGCGGTCAACAGAATCTGATTTTGAAGATCGGTAATAAATATGAGGACCAGCTTCGGTCCCAGAAATAATTCTTCTATTACGTGCATTGAACTTAACCTGCTATTCTTAAAACAATCGGTCTAACTTTTGGTAATATCACTTAATAGGGTTTGTGGGTGATATGAGATTATAAGTCTATGCAGACATTACCAAAGGATTCTAATCCTAAACATTATTGCATGAAGTGTCATTTCGAGTAAATAGATAAATATGTTACCCATCAAAACTCGGGAAATGCTCGACTAAATTGTGTAAACATTTCATGAAAATAATTCAAGATGGTTGCCACCGACGATTTCGTAGAGCAAGTAGCAGCCTTGGTCTTGCGATCATAAATCAAGATCGAATAAAATTTTGTACATTCATCTTGTTTTTATTTTAAGTTTTCATCATGTGAATCACGTTGGTACGGTTGTAACGTCACCAGCTCCGAATGCTGCCGTTTTGTTTCGGTTTCGATTCGAGCCAACGGCACTCAAATATATATGTGTATTTTTTTACATGGAGTTCACCACTTATCAAGGCTCAATGGCCACTCAGGGATAAGGGTTATTGTGTGTACAGTAATCAACGGGATAGTGTAGCAATAGTATTGGAGAATTGGTAAGGTGTCATTACTTAGGGGGGGCGGTTCATCAGGAATTTGTTTGTGTTGGACTTGAAGACATTCAGGATGAAGTCGGGAGGGAAACGGGCAAGCGGAACAGAGTTCCATAGGCGTGCAGTTCTAAGAAAGAAGCTTTGTTCATGGTATCTACGTTTTGATTTAGGCACAGATAGGGAGTGGGGAAAATTATTGACGGTGGTTCTAGAAGTGTAAGCCATTTTGAATTTCAGATGGTTCGCTGTTACACACAAGTCCTGGTAGGTGACTTGTTTGTAGTAGACAGTTCCACAGAACAAAATATTCTTACCGTGTCGAAACCCGGGAAAGAATATGTGAAATTGCTCCAGAAAAGGTTTAATATTTATGAAGCAATTCTGGTTTCTGATTGGTTGGTAGCAGAACGTGAATTAATTTGATTCGTCAGTTCTTAGCAGCATCGTTTATAAATAGAATCGTCCGACTGTGTGGGACAATACCCCATTAAAAGGGCAAAAATATTGCTAGTCTGGTGTTTTTTGAGAAAGATTGGCGAGGGGGACCAGAGAATGGAACTCAGAGGAGCACCTGCCATGGAAGTAACGATAGAATAATGACAGGCTCGCTACCTCTCTTCTGTGGGAAAGAGGTTTCAGGGTAGAGAAAAGGGCACCCCCACCAAGCCACGGAGTCTATTTTGTACTCCGTCAAGGCAGGATAGGCTGTTTTTGCAGCCCCCGCCCAGATGTGGCAGCAGTACTCCATCTTTGGACGTACTTGGCTCTTATATAGATAGAGAATTGCATCATTAGTGAGATATCTTCTGGAGCGCTAGAAGGATCCCACCATTTTCCCAGCAACCTTGGCCACAGACTTGATGTATGTGTTCCATTTAAGATCAGGTGTAAAGGTCAAACCCAGGAGCTTATCAAATCCTTGGGCGTCCCTTAGACGAGAGCCATCGATTTCAATTGATGCCAGATGGGGATCAGAGCGTTCACGACTCTATAATTTTACATAAACGAAATCTGGACAAATTAAAATATCAGATTTAAGCGTATTTTATGACCGGGACAAGCCAGGTGCCCCACCCGCTAGTACACACACACACACACACATACACACATACACACACGCACACACACACACACATACACACTCGCATATATATATATATATATATATATATATATATATATCGGCCAGTTCGTGGATTTCGACGATGATGCGGAGGTCGGTTAATGTCCGTGTTGAAGGGGCGATGTGAGTCCGATCGGAACTCTGAAACCCCGACCGATATATATATATATATATATATATATATATATATATATATATATATATATATATATATATATATATATATATATATATTAGTCCTGCATATAACGTAAAACTATATGTATATTTATATGTATATGTATATATATACATATGTATATATATGTATATATACATATATATACATATATATAAAGATACATATATATACATATATATACATATATATATATATATATATATATATATATATATATATATATATATATATATATATATATATATATATATATTGATATTCTCTGTTATTATCTGAGTGAGGAACGTTTTGTAACAAGCTATGTGCGTGTATTTAGATCAGGCAGTAAGGAATAAGCTTGGAAAAATAAACCTTTTTGTTTCGATTCTTGGTGATATTAACCAAATCATATTTCTGTTTTTTATTTGAAAATCATAAATACAATATAATAATCAACAGGGTATTAACTCGATTATAATAACTATTAATTATTTAAATATGATATATTCTATATAAATAAATAGCGGATGTCATCTGTAATAATAAATACGAAATAATTATAAATACGATATCTGAATGAATTAAAATACCATATTTAAGCGTATTTTACAATCGGACAACAGTCATTTTTCATTAGTTGTTTATGTTTTTTTTTTACTGAATCTTGCAGTTTTTTTTTTACTGAATCTTGCAGTTTTTTTTTACTGATTTTTCACGTTTCTATATTTACAGCCTTAATTATTGACGAAAGTTTTTTTTTCATTATATTTACTTGAAGACAGTAATTATCGTTTTAAATGAAATCTAATTTTAATATTCTTTATTGCCATTTAAGGTAAACTCAACATTTAATAAGTTCAGTTGTGTTCATTGTGATTTATTTGTATGTTCCCCACCATTGCACGTCCATTCACAATACTCTAGCGTAACATTTTACTCACACAATTTGCATTTATCTATAACAGCCAGCGCATTACTGTCATTTTTAATTAATAGGAAAGTATGTCAAGGCAGAATATCTAAAAGAAATTATTTTTTAATTACTTTAAGCATACGAAGGGCATGCAATAATTAATGTCCCTGACCCACTTCCAGTTGTCTGATCGAGCTGAAATTTTGTATGTGCAATGATAAATATCGCTACTGGGTATGTGGCAAATTACAGCTCTGAACTAGGTGTGGTTTCTGTTTTACAGGTGTTTGAACTAAGTCAGGTGTAAAGTGGAGCCTGTTGAATGTCGAGCAGTGATCCAGGTTTTGTATTTGAAATAACCCACACCACAGGAGATTTTTGATGAAATGAAAGAAACTTATGGTGATAATGCCCCATCATATGATCTTGTAAAACGTTGCCATCGTGTACTCAAACATGGCCGGAAGTCTGTGGAAACACCTCCCAGACCTAGTCTCGCCCCTTCTGTCATTAATGAGGCATCTATCCGTCAAGTTGAAGCTGCTATTTTGGAAGATCGGCACATTACTATTTGCCAACTAGCCCAAGATGTCAATATCAGTACAGGGGCTTTGGAAACTATCATTCATGACAATTTGCTGATGCATAAGGTGTCTGCCAGATGGATTCTCAGGTTGCTCACACCATTCCAGAAACGAGAACGCGTCAAGTGCTCGAGGATGAATTTGGAGATGTGCCATGAAGATGAGTCAAAGTTTTTCAAAAGACTGATTACACAAGATGACACCTGGGTCCATCACTATGATCCAGAGACCAAAGCCCAGTCAATGCAGTGGAAGCACTTGGGCGCACTACCTGCAAAGAAGGCAAGGGTTCAGCCCTCCGCTGGCAAGGTCATGCTCACAGTTTTCTGGGACCAGGACGGAGTAGTTATGACAGATTTCCTGGCAAAGGGTACCACAGTTACAGGAGCCTATTATGCTTCACTTTTGAGGAAATTAAGGGAAGCTATCAAAATCAAGAGGCGGGGCAAGATCAGCAAAGGTACCCTCCTCCTGCAGGACAACGCTCCGGTCTACATCTCACATGTCGCCAGATCAGAAGCACGAGGGTTGTTATGAAATCCTCCTCCATCCTCTCTACTCTCCTGAACTCGCACCCTCTGACTTTCACCACTTCCCAGCCATGAGGTTGTTTTTTAAAGGAAAACGTTTCCCAGGTGATGCAGCCTTGATTTCTGAAGTCACGTCGTGGTTGGAGGACCAACCTGGGGTGTTCTACAAAAACGGTCTCCAGAGCTACATCAAACAATAGGAGAAATGCATAACTCTGGGTGGTTCCAATGTAGAGAAAGACTAATAACTGTACCAAGTTTCGTTGCTCTACTGCTATGGGAAGTGGGTCGGCGGCATTACTTATTGCACGCCCCTCATAAGAAGCCGCCTAAACTAACGATTGTATCCAACCAATTCTCTTAAATATAACACAGCAAATAAATAAAAAACACAGCAGTAGTGTGTCTTTAAATAAGTTTAATTGGCTAGTATTAGTCGCATTTTATACAAGGGCAAGGATTTGTGCGTGCGAGATCACCTCTCAACCGATATATTCAACGAATAGTTGATCTACAGACTTGAAATTTTGTATATAGGTAATTCAGACAAGTGGAAATTGTCTGATAGGTGATCAAAATCGAAAAATTGGTATTTGGAGTCATCGGATTTTTATAAGTTTCTTAACTATTTGAAGGCTACGCATGCGCGGTTGTGAAAAATGACGTATTTTTATGTTAAGACCAAGTAGGTTTGAAAACACTTTTAAAAGATCGTGTATAGCTGATCCCATGGTTCTTTGACTCACTGTATTTAGGTATGGTTTCGATTATATTTTACCTACAAGAAGTGAAGTATTTAGAACAAAACATGATACTTGTATGCACATCTCGCAATTTCTGCATTAAATAAAATATAATATTTATGCGTTTTGTATGTAAAAGCAAGGACGCCTACTAATATATATATATATATATATATATATATATATATATATATATATATATATATATAATGTGTTAGCTGTTAATAGCAGACACTTACCAAAAGAAGATATGCTTATAAGAAACAGCTTACTTGTAGGCTTTTATATAATCGTGTTTATCGGCTGTTTTCTCGTTGCTTCTTTCATTCCAGCTTCATGTATGTGTATGCGTGTGCGTGTGCTCCCCTTACACTAAATCAGACGAGAATAATTTAAATTTAAAAACAAATGATAGATTTAACTGTTGAATTACAATTAATTACATAACCAGTATGAGGTAACGATAAATATTTACTTAAATTAGTCAAATAAAATTTTTTTATAGTTTTTCTTTAAAAATAGCTCGTAAAAGGTAAAAAGAAAAATAAATATATGGTAACATGTTAACAATTTATACGAATCTAAGGCAAATTGAGAAAGAGAAAAGCTGTACATATAAATAGAGATTAGAATTGTAAAGGTGTAGTTTAGAAATTAGGGGGTTAATAAATAAATAAGGCAAAAATAACGATAATGCAGAAAAAAGAATTAAATTATTAAATGAATATATATATATATATATATGACAGATGTATTTTAGTGTCTGAAGAGTAGCTATTTTCGGAATATTTTTAAATAATATAATGTATAAATGTGTCCAAACTTTTACGAAACAATTGTAGCACATAAAGAAAATATACACAATATTATTATTTTATATTTTGTTTTCTCCACTTTGCAAGGATATTATGACAACCGATAATCATGAAGCCTTATTAATTGAGTCAATTAATATTGATTTGGATTTTATTGGTATATGAACATTACCGAATATATATATATATATATATATATATATATATATATATATATATATTGTGGTTTCATAACATTACTAAGTGGACCAGCCCATAATAAGTGTATGATACTTTCTAGCAGATTTAAAGACGGTATAGCTGATTTCATAGCCACATGGTATCCATTAAGTCAAGCGACATGTCCATAATTTTAGATACCTCTGATCCCGTGAATAAGGTAAGCTCCCTTTTCCGAACAAGAAAATATTTTCATTTTGAGATAATATCCTAAATGTCTTCGAAGCACCAATCCGTCCGTGCTTGGAGTCTAGGGTGGTGTACTAACCAAGTTTTTCGCTCTTCTTGAAAAGCGCCTTATAGCATTTATAATCTAATACGTCTAGGACTGTGTGCCAAGTACCAGACAGTGTCATATTACCACAGTTTTTAAACTATATTAAACCATGTTTTACTAGCACACCATGGAATATGTTCCGAAGAACTTTCTGTATTTGTACCTCAAGGAAAATATTCCAAACCACTTTATTCCTAACATCATCGCATCCTTCACTGTAGAAACCCTCCCGAAATTTTCTATTCTATGGACTTTTGTACGCGGATGATTTTCCTGGCCTCTCTGCCCCTTGTTTTCTCTACCGCACATACTTCCAGATATTTTAATGTATTGAAAAACACATTTATTGTCAAACTTAAAGATAATGTTATCTTTTTCCAGAGGTAACTTTATATCAATGTAATTTCTTACGATCCAATGGCAGTATTCTTTGTCTGAGTGGGACGAAAAAAAGTAAAAATAAAGCATAAGTAACTCGGGTTTTGAATCCTGGGTGTATATGTTCTACTGATGATGCTTAATAAATGCAAAACTCAGGTCGTAAACTTCTGGTCTGAGGCTTCCATGGAGTCTATGAGTTACGGAGTTGTTTTATTGTGGATATAAATTTTATATCATTGCACATTATATAAATCTCAATATTATTTTACTCGCTTAATTAGCTTGTTTGGGTGACTTCGCCTTATATAGGATCAAATCTTACTTGTGAATCATCGGTCCGTGATCCTTAGAATTGGAATATTCTTGAGAATCAAATATATTTTTACAAAGTTGTATTGTCACGACATTGGAAGTTCAGTGTTGCGGCAATGTAAATTTGTCTATATCAATAAGAATATGTCTTGCTCTTTTTATGAAGGTACGGCAAATCACGTTGACTCACCGGTTCTCGAAGTTAAGCAACGTTGAGCCTGCCTAGTCCCAGACGGGTGACCATTTGGGAAGGCAAGGCGCTGGGAAGGGTGGGCGTGGGGCCAGCACCCTCACCCTGTAAAAAGAACTCAGTCGATACAAAAGCATCTACAAATTATAAATGGCCTATATCCCTCCAAGGGCTCAAGGGCTATGGATGGATTTTTTATGGAGCACTCTTAATAACCTCGTTAAAGTATCGATTTTTCTCTCTTGAATACTTTTAACTTGGTACAAATATATATAAGAACTCTATATTTTTGACATAATATTATTTTGTACGCTACCGATTTTCTCCTGATGAGATGATAGCCGAAAGAGCTCTTGAGAAACTTCAGCTTATTATTTCAATATATATATATATGTGTGGGTGTGTGTGTGTGTGTTAATAGCTATACTTAAATTTTCTTCACAATGTAGAAAAGCACTAGAACTATAAGCGACTTGTGATTACGTAAGAGAGAGAGAGAGAGAGAGAGAGAGAGGTAGAGAGAAGGAAATAGAGGGGGAAGGCATATATTATTATTATTATTATTATTATTATTATTATTATTATTTATGAAAATACAGTCATATCTTGCTACGATGTGCCGACCGTTTTAGTCGTAATTTATCTCATCAGGCAAGAAGATTTAAAAATCCAAAAAATTGAAAAGGGATTCAAGACCATTTTCAATTTAAGAGGAGCGAGAATATATTTCGCCATGATTAGCGTAAAGCAGGGTTAATGACTTTTAATATTATTGTTTGATAAGATCAATTATGATTGAAACGGGCTGCACATCGTAGAAAAATATGACTGTATTTACATAAAGAATAATATATATATATATATTTATATATGTATGTGTATATATATATATATATATATATATATATATATATATGTATATATATATATATATATATATATATATATATATATAATTTGCTCTGTTTGCTTGAGCACTATCCACGCTCCTTGTTGAAATTCAATCATTTTTCATTTTTGGATATCTTCCTCCCTAGCCTAGCATATAAATATATGGTACTTCCTAATGAACCGCCCCTTAAGTAAACACTTCCTCAAATCTCCACACTGACGTAATGTACTTGCAATAACCCTTATCCCTGAGTGGCTTCCGGGCCTTGATAAGTGGTGATCACTGTGTAAAAAAAAAAAAAAAACTTGTGCATAGTCTGAACCAGACGTAACTCAACGTCCGATCGTCATTGCTCGGAACACGACGTTAACCTCCGAGCTTTGCCGATTATGAAAGCGAAACAAACGCTTCTGAAAAAGAAAATAAATGAAGTAAAATGTAAGCATAATAATTTTAACAGAAGAAATAAACAAAACAAAAATAAACCAAGAAAAATTACCTCCCATAACAAGTTTTTTTTTTGTTTTACTTATTACTTTTTTTGTAATATATAAAGATTTTTACTGTAGTTTGTTTTTGTTTTTGTTTTTTAGTTTTTTTGTTTTTTTTTTGTCCAATTGAAAGTTCAACACTAACCAGATAAGCAAAGTTTTTTTGGGTTTTCTTTTAAAGTTTTTCTGTAACAATTAAGGAAACCTTTTTTTTCTTTTTCAAGAAAAAGATATATAAATGATGTTTTTTTTTTTGTTTTTTCGGTAATCGTGGTTCTTTACGTGTGGAGGTTGGAAAGAGGTGTCTATTCAGACGGCTGTGCTTAACATGGAGAGGTTGGCGGAATGTTTCTATTCCGAAAGCCGTTCTAAACATGGGGAGGTTGGGGAAGTATATTTACTCTGAAAGCCGTTCTTAACATTGGTAGTTTGGGGGGTATTCCGAAAACCGTTCTTAACATCCATTCTTCTTAGATCTTCTTTTGGTTATGATGCACTTCTCGCGATAGGAAACGCAGTTTTGTTTTTTTCAACAATTAATTTTTTTCTTGACAATATGAGAGCACCAAATATTTTTTTCAAAGTAGAAATATTCATATATTTTTCAGAATATATCTGTTGCAGGTGTGTGCTGCTTAATAAATTTAATGATTTTTATTTTTCTCCAATTTTCTTTCAAAAAGTTCGTCTGCTACTTTGCAGTTCATTGGTTGGCTGATCGACATCTTACATCACGTTACAATCAAAGCCGAGCGCATGACGTCATTTTCCTAGCAAAGCCGATCGGATGCTGAGTTAGGTTTGGTTCAAATTATGCAAAAGTATAATATATATATATATATATATATATATATATATATATATATATATATATATATATATATATATATATATAAAATAACCCATTGTCAACTGAAATGAACTCGACTTATAGGAACTACGAAATTTTTAAATGGAACCCTATACTTGTCAAACACATGGCATCTACACTAACCCTTTCCCTCTCTCTCCCTCTCTTTCTCTCTCTCCCTCTCTCTCATCTACTTAATATACCTTGTTGAACAAACAAAAAGCAGTCAAAATTTAAAACCTAAAAAATGAAACTCCTCTCCTTATCCTCCTCTCTTTTTTCTTTACGATACCCTATCCACCCCTCCCTATATCCATATATCTCCACCCATGCCTACCTGAATCTGCTACCCCCCACACACAATACAATCTAATGTATTTTAACCTTCCAAACTGAAATATTGTCGATACCCTTCTCCCGCCCCCTATTATCTCCTACCCCACCCCACCCTTTTTCTCTTCTAAAACACTTTTTCCTTATACTGCCCACCATTTCTGTAAGGACTGACGAGACTGTTGGATCGGAAACATGGTCCAACATCCGAAATATATGTAACCAAACAGATAAAACGGTAATAAAAAAATAAAACACATATTTGCTCTGCAATAGCATTGAACACTCTCTTCAGGTTTTTACTAATTACCAGTTTTAGCAAATATATATATATATATATATATATATATATATATATATATACGGAAACCGCCTCGTTACACACAGCCGATGAGGCAGAAAATCTGCAGCCAAAATTAAAGTTTCATCAACTTTTGTCAAGATCACCTCTACTTTCTAATTTGTTGCTGAAATCTTTTCTTGCGAGATAAAGCATTCTTTGTTTAACAATCGTTTTTTAAGACAGCGGCCCCGTCTCTAATTTAAATAATATTAGAGATTATCGTATATTATTTTGTGCAGTTATATATAAGCTATCATCTACGATAATCTTCCGAGGAATTCTCTCGCAAACTCTAGTTTCTTCTGTACTAGATCCAAGCTTTCCATAAGGAGATATTATTCTTTGGCATTAATTATCTGTATGTGCATGTTTTTGTACATATCCAAAACCTTACTCTAATGCTAATATTCGAGGTCCTTAAAACTTTTACTGTACAATATTAAGATCCGAAATTTCTAAGTAAAATTAAAATTAAGTATGAAGGTAAGAAATATTATTTAGAAGTTTAAAGATTTGGAATAAGGTCTTCATGGCAGGATATTACGTCATGGGCAGGAAGTCTGAAATTAAACGTGGCGTAGATGAGAGAAAATCATTGGCCTGTAAGATTTTCCAAGTTCTGTTGTCACTTGCCTTTTCTAGACGGTTTGGATCAAGCTAACGTAATGATCCTAATGCTGTCAGCTTCCATTTGTCATTATTTATTAATACAGTACATGAGAAGAGAGGAAGATCTTTACTGATATCATCAGAATCAGAGAAGAGAAAACAAATCCCGTTCCTTTAATGGGGAATAACTTGTAGGGATCATATGACTTATCAAAATTACAATAATTTCTTCTTGACTCCAAGATTTACCGTTTTCAAGAGAACCAAATTATATAATAATTTTTCATAACGTGAGTCGATTCAGTTTGTGTCTTTAACGAATAAATATTACTTTTAAACGAGACAGATTGTGGCACTTCTGCATTACTATTAGGGGGGCGATAAATCCAATTTCTTCTTGCTCAAATACCACAACTTTTTCGAACAAAAAATATTTCAAAATCAAAGCAATCATTGTTTAAAACTATACCTATATATGATTGTTAAAACATTTATTGAAAAGTCTGTGTAAGAAAATATAATTTTAATAAAACAATTTTTGAATTAAATCAATATTAGATTTTGTTTTCCCAAAAAGTGTTTCGAATTAAAGTAACATTTGACTTTTTTCCGAACAATTTAATAATTTAAATGAAATATTTTTCGAATTAAAGCAACATTTTTTTCTGAGACATTTTCTTGAATTAAAGTAAAATTGTTGTTGTCACAAAATATTGGTTTAATTTGTGGGGATGTGTTGAAGAGTGAACAATATACTAGTCTTAATTTTGAAATAAATAAAATATTTGAAAGGAGAGTAGGGCTACTTGACGGCTACTTGACGGCAGTTAAGTGAAACGCACCCCAAAATGACCCAGGCTGTAAACTATGATTAATATTTGTATGTGTTATATGACAAATTACAGCTGATTGTTGTTTCTGATTTATAGCTTTTGCACAAAGTAAGGATTAAAATAGAACTTACTGAGTGTCGCGCAGTGATCATGTTTTTCTATTTGAAAGAACGCATAACACGGGAGACTTTTGATTATACAACTATAGTCAGAATTGCATATAGAAGATAATAGATAATAGTTAAGACGATATATGAAATCTACGCTTTTAAAAGTTAAGAATTGTTAAGTGAACAGTTGAGAGCAGATATAAAACATTTAACAGTAGATTGTTGTATTCATTTGCTTTAAGACCTCTTTTAGAAAGTTTGGTTGAGTTTCATAGTAAAATCATTCAAATATTCAAAATGATTCATTGCTATACTAAAAGTTGTTTCTTATTCTTCAGATAATATTTGATTTAATTTCAATTAAAAATGCCTTCAAATAAGCTGCTTTCAGAAATTAAAAGTGCACAAATTGTTGGCATATCTGGTTAAAGATATTATCAGGTGAAAACTTCCAGGAAGATTGAATGTTCAAGGAAAGGAGTTCAAACAAGAATTAAAAGGTACAAGGAAACAAAGTTTTTCAAAAACAGAAAATAACAAAGCCGTGCAAAGTCTAAAACCGGCAGGGAAGACAGATCTTTGAGAATAGCATTCCTTGCATAAAGGACAGAATGTTCTTCAGAGCTTGCTGCTGAACTTAGGGAGGAGCAAACAATAACATATCAGTTCGAACAGAGAGAAGAAGGCTATTAGAAGTTGGTGCACAAGGATGCAAAGCAAGGAATAAGCCATACTTGTCTCATGCCAATAAGAAGAGCGACTGAAATTTGCAAAAAGACCAACGCAATGATTGGGTCAAGATTGTTTAGTGTGATGAAAGTATCTTTTAAGTAAGGTAAAAACTTCTATTTCCTAAACTTTGAAATGAACAATTGAAATTGTTATGTGAATACACCTCTATTACATCAATTCGTAATTTGTATCAAAATCTTCAGATTTTTGGTACTCCTGGAGCGGATTATGTTCGTCGTAAGACAACAGAGAAATTCATCCTGATTGTGTGGTTTCAACTGTTAAATTTGGAGGAGGAAGATTAATGGTTTGAGGCTGTATGGCTTCTTCAGGCACTGGTGAGGGCAGAATAAATTCCACAATTTATACTAACATGCTAGATAAGGTTTACCAAAAGTCTTTGACTAAACTATTTAATAATATCATTACAAGTGATGTAATCCTCAAACAAGACAATGCTCCATGTCATACAGTAAAATTTTAATTGGTTGGTTTAAGAAAAAAGTATTACAGTGATGAAGCGGCCACTAGACCTAAATCCCGTTAAAACTAGGGAAAAGAGTGAGAATGCACAAAAGTTCATTTTAAAAAAAGAGGTGCAGAACATAGATCCTACCATCTGCAACAATTTCGCCAATAATTTGCAAAAACAAATAAAGGCTGTGATAAAAGAAATACATGCCAAATATTTATTATTGTTTAAAAAAAGATTTATTAATGTTTACTTAACTATTTTTTATCCTTTGAATATATAAGTTTGAATCATAATTTCGTTTTTCATTCGTCCTCCATAGTCTTGACAAAGGCTGCATGTAATAAACGTGTGCCCCATAATATAGCGTTTAAAATCGTAGGCGCCGTATGGTATGAAATATATGAAACAGCTTCCAAATCTAGTCGCCTCTTTCTTCTATTGATGAGTTACTTGTCAGTCAAATTGAGGCTGGCATTTTGGAAGATCAATGCATGACGATTCGCTTAATAGCACAGGAAATCAAGATTAATACAGAGTCTGTGGAAACTATCATACGTGGCAATTTGCATAGACACAATATGTTTGTCAGATAGATTCTCGAGTTGTTGACCCTTTTCCAGACTCACCAACTCCATAAAAGACTCAGTTGCAACCCTCTCCTAGCGAAGGTAATGGTCACACTGTTTTGGGATCAGGACGGCATATTGATGAAAAATGTTCGAACAAAAGAAACCGCAATTACAGGAGGCTTTATGCTTCCCTTTTGAAGAAATCATGAAAAGCTAGGGAAGTCAAAAGGAGGCAAAATAACCAAATGTATTTTCCTCATGTAGGAAAATTCTCCATTCTACACCGCGCATGTTGCCATATCAGAAGCACGTACACGTGCTTTAAAATCCTTACCTATATCCTTCACTCTCCTGGCCTTGTAACCTCTAACTTTCAGCTCCTCACACCATAAATTTGTTATTTAAAGGAAAGTATTTTACAAGTGAAGCAGTCTTAAATTCCGAAGTCACGTCCTGGTGGAAGATCCTGCCTTGGGTGTACTAGAAAACGGTCTCGAGAGCTACATTAAACGATGGAGGAAACGCGTCGCTTTGGTGGGTTCCTATGCATAAAAAGACTAATAATGGTGCTCTTCTTCTATGATAAGTGCCTCATGGGCATTGCTTATTGAAAGCCCCTTGTACAAGCAAATCAACCCTAGTTGTGTTCAGACATAGCTGCACCTTACGTTAACCTCCACTTTGTATAACATCCAGCTTTGGTTGGAAGTCAGAAAATAGAAGAATTGTTGAAAATGCTAACACGATTAAGTAAACTGACCCTGCCATATGTAAAATATTATATCGACCCAACATATACAGTTTGAATAGTATTATTGAGTTTTGATTAGATAAATATTGAACAAATCGATGACATTGGCTGATAAGCGTTTCGGTATTTTCGTTGATCTGTCACACATCGGTGTGTAATATTTTCGTTTGTCTCTCAAGATAATAGCATTTTCATCATCTGTTGCGTTCGATTGATAAATCGGTTTTTATCGGTCTGTCACGTTGAAGCTTGGAATTGTATTTTCGTCATTCTCTCATGCTACAATTGAGGATATGTTTAGATTCTAAGTCATATTTCCGTAAGAGTAGAGCGTTAAATTTAAATTAGCTCGTTATTCAGTCTGTCAACCCCAGTTTGAGAAAAAAGAAATTACCTTAATATAGCAGTTTTAAGTCTGTCACATTTCAATTTAAAATATTTTTGCGTGTTTTTCACTTTGGAATTTGGAATCATGGGACACATTTTGCCATGATTACATTTTTCCAGCGCATCTAGAACACATCTTTAACTCTTGGTGTCAATTCCAGCAATATCAGCCGAACTCCAATCTCTGTTATTTCACAACAATATTACATCTTTGTCTGTTTTGAAAGTACTTTAATGAAATATGATTTCATTAACTCGTGACACATGTGCCCCCCTAACGTGCATACCTGTAAGTAACCTGAAAGGTAGTAAAATCCAGCATCTTTACTGTTTGGATACATAAATGCCAGAATGTCTTCTACTTTAATAGTTTCTATCCTTGGACTTCTAAACTTCAGAATTCCCTCTTGTTTTCTTGCGTCCCTGTCTGCAATATTCTACAGAAGTTTAAATGTAATGTTAATGTTCAACTCCCCAGAGTTCCCTATTAGACACGAGAAGAAAATAGAAAAATGAAAATGGAGATTGTATTCTAACGTGCATGCCCGTTTCAATATTTATATGATATATGTGGGCGTTGATCTGTAATGTTTAGTCGCAAAATACACTAATATGATCAAAACAAACCCAACTGCTGTACTGGCATTCCAAATCATATTTCATTTATTTCTTTTTTCTATATCTTAAAAAGAAACACAAATCGCATTATCGATATTGTTTACACCTTAAACACACCAAATATAGAAGAAAGATAAGTTGATACAAGGCCGAAATGATCGGTCATCAAGTTAACTTATCTTGAAAGATTCGATCAAGTGTTGTTATCGTGCATATAGATTATTGATTAAAACTCAATTTCTGTGTGATATCAATGTTTCGTCATCTCATTCAATAGTTTGTGATTTAATTTCAATTCATTACGCATTCATATTTGATATGCACAACTTAAGGTTCACACACACGCAAACACACATACACACACACACACACACACACATATATATATATATATATCAATTATGAAAATAAAATGTGACTCGATCTCGGGTAACATAGTTTACATATATATATATATATATATATATATATATATATATGTGTGTGTGTGTGTGTGTGTGTGTGTCTTACATAAAAGATAAAGAAATATATGTTATATATAACTTTATGATATCATCAGATATATATATATATATATATATATATATATATATATATATATATATATATATATATATATATATTGCAACACGACAAAAAAACCGTTTTGATGTTCATGATTAAAAGTGGGAAATGTAAAAAAAAGAATTCATGGGTGAGGCCATCTGACCGGTTTCGTCCTCACCTTTTAAAAGCTAGATCGAGGGATTTCCTTTTTTATTAATGAAATCGAGTAAAATGGGAGATGATATATTTTTTAAAAAATAGCGATATAGTGTATTAATATAAAGAAAAAAAACGGATACATTATATGTCTAAAATGCCGATAACTATGATATCACCTAGAAACGGATCACGTTCAAACCTGCTCGCAGAGAGAAGGCTTCTTAAACAGAACGTAAATAGTCACAAAGATCTTCAGGTGATAGGTCGGATGAGCATGACTCAGAATAGTTCTGCGAACTTTAGCACTGGCTCCTTCATTTTTTTAAATTTACTTGAAAAATATAATCATGCCTATATCTCTTAAAGTTCTATGGCCTTCTCAAAACTCACAAACTCACAAACACTATCGCGCATTAGTAGTGCAGCACACAGAATTGCACGAGCCTTATCCAACATCCTAACTCTACTAATAGGCACTATTAGCATCTCAAACATAAAGAACTCCGGGGATTTTCCCAACGAGATAAAATCATTAATATACATAACAAAACTATACACAAACTAGAACATCATTATACACTAATGTTCCCATTAAAACTGTTTAAATTAACTCCATAGAACCTAAAAATGTCAAACATTAACTTACCGTTTCCTTCTTTTTTTTTTTTTTATTACATTTTCACCCCAAACAAGGCACATTGCCACTTTGGTGTAGGGGGCTACTATCAGGGGAAACATCTACTGGGGTACTATGTAGGGATTAAGGCAGCGAGATGTTGGTTCACGTTGCACTTGAACTTATGCATGTCAGTACAGTTGGGGAAGCAGTGACCTGGAATGGAATTCCAAAGTCTAGCAGTTCTGGGGAAGAAACTACTGGAGTAGAAAGATCTTTTACATCTAGGGATCTCTACAGTGTGGGGGTGGGATTTTGTGGCTTGTCGGGTCTGTCGAGGGTGTTCACGTCGTGGGGGCACAAGTGCTTGCAGTTCTTCAGAGCATTCACCATTATAATACTTGTAGAACAGGCAGAGGGATGCAACGTTTCGACGATGGGACAGAGGCTGAAGTTTTGATGCCAGTTTTGGGCCTATCATCTGACGCTTTTATAAAAAGTATTTGACTTATAACTGACATGACTTACTTTTAATTTAATAACAATTTATACAGACGAAATTTCGATCTTTCTATGTGTAACACTCTTGGTGGAATATTAGCCTGCCTTTTTTTGAAATTGCTAACAATCACCGATTACCTTTTTCTAGAAATACTTATTATAAAATCTAATAATAAACGATCCTTCAAAACACAAAACTACACACAAAAATGATTGCATGCATTTCCACTCCCACCAAACTAACAAAATACAAAAAGGTATGATAATTGGTTTCTTCAGAATACCTGGACGAAGAATTCAAATACCTCACAAGTACTTTGAAAACCTTGATATAGTCTACATATTTTATTTTAATGCAAAGAAAAAAAGCCCTACAAATATTTTCTAGACTAAATAATCAAAAATCATATACACCAGACATTTCTCTCATGAACAAATATCTTCGTTTACTTACGCATACTGATAATACCCTAATTTGAAACAGTCTAAACAAACTAGGAATTCCATTCATACAAACCACATCATAAACTATAAAACAAATACTAAAAACAACAAAACATCTTTAAAACAAACCAATTTCTTATGTAGGCATATATATTGCTCCAAAATTGCCATCATATATATGTTGGTGAATCCCAACGTGGATCAGAGAAAAGATTCAATGAACATAAAAGAAATATAAGAAATAGCAATTCTCTGAATGCATTATTCTCTCATTTATTGCAGCATAATCATACTTACTTGAATCAGCGCCTATCGTAAGTTTAAGTACAATTAAACACCGTGGAGATTTCTATAATGTATCCGAATTAATAAGTGAACTTCTATGAAAAGAACATACATTCATTTTAGACATAGATTAACTCTCTCACCCCATAAAAAACACCTCCTATCAAAATTAATACATAAAATCACTAATGCATTAGATAAAAATACGTTAATTTCATTTCAGTTACACATCCATATTTTAATTACAACAGACATATTTGTTCTAAAAAATAAATTGCATCAGTTTAAAATATATTAACAGCTATATGACGTTATAAAAATTCTTTTACTCTCTTTCACGACGATATGTCCTTTTTTTAATTTTAATTTCCAACGACTTATTCCGTCTCTGAATTTGAACAGAGTCATACATTTCATTACATCAAAAATATATTTTCAAATATTTTTACTGTGACTTAGTTTTTTTTTTTTCATTCACCAGAGGAAGTCTTGAAATAATGACGCAACGTTGATGAACGCATGATGTGGGTTGATCCATTTTTATTTCTCTATATCTATATAACTATAAAAGTGACAATTTGTGTGTATGTGTATGTGTGTGTGTATATGTGTGTATGTGTATATGTGCATGTGTATATGTGTGTATGTGTATATATGTGTGTGTGGACACTTCAGAACCTATATGCTCAACAAATCTTTTATCTACGGACTTGAAATTTTTTATATAAGGCATTCAGATACGTAAAAACATAATAGTCGATATTAATCCGGAGCAAAGGGTTGCTAAGTGGTCGAATTTTAAAAATTGGCACGTGGAAGTCATTGAATTTTTATCCATTTGTTAACTATTTCACCAATGCGCATGCGTGAATCGTTTAAATGACAGAATCCTTATGGTAAGAAAAAGTAGGTTTGAAAACAATTTTTAAAAGACGCGTCAAGTTGGCCTAATAGTTATCGTACTGGACTTATTGTCTTTAGGTTCTGGTTTTCATCTCAGCTCATGTATTTGTGAAGTGAGATGTTTAGAAAAACATAATGCTAGCATGCACATGTCTTAATTTCTTTCAATTTTTTAAAAAAATTTTACTTGATTTTCTTATTTTTATTTATTTATGTATATTTTTTGTACAGGAATTTTACGCTATGTTTACTACCTACAGCATTTCTGCTTATAATAAATAAGAAACCTGCATTACTTAAAATATAGCATTGGTGCGTATTTTACAACCGGGCAATGCCCGGCGACTTGCTAGTATTCAATCAGTTTACTTTAACGTCTCCACTGGGCAAAACTCCTCCACCCGAGAAACGCTGGATCAATACGGCTTTTTATGATTTGAAACTTTTTAGAATTTGAAGCAAAAATAATTCCTCAAAATAAATGAATAAATTTTGCAGTCATATCTCCCAAATAGGTGTATATGTCCGAAAATTTATTAGTAAAGCAAACTTTTATAATACCCACCTAAAATAAATGAATAGACTGGACATTCATTCATCCAAAAATCGGTAAATATGTCTGAAAAGTTATACACAATTTAACCGTTTGTAATACGGACGAAAAGAGATACCTATCTTGTCTAGAAAATATGCTTTCATAGCGAATACGAAATGTTTTTAAAAAAGTGCGTAAACAAATGAGTTATTTCAATGTTTTCGTAATTCGCCTCCGCTATTTACATGTGTCCCAAACACAGCACTTGACCAGCGTCCGATAAGCGAGGAAATTATAATGAAAAGACTAAATGACTCGAACTGAATCACAACAACTGATAAAAAGAAAAAGAAATCGTAATCAGTTCGATTACACCGATAATAAAACTCTTGAATAATCAAAACAAAAACAACAACAACAATAACAACAGATTTCTATCACATGATGAGGATGTAGTAGTAGTGGTAGCATCCTTGTTACTGGCGAAGGATTTGGACTTGACGTTCCGGGTTCGATTATTTTTTAAAAGAGATATTTTTTACCCACGTTCATCCCTATATATAGATATATCTAGGGCTACTACCCTACAATCCCCTGATTTGTCCAGTGCATGGTATACATGTTCAGAGATTACAGTTAAGATATATGCAGTAGGACGGGCTTGCTAAATCCATATTGTAAGTCGGACAGAACATTACCAATTGTAAGATGGCGGACTAATTATGGACTCAAATATTTTGGCAAAAAGATGGAGGAGGCTAATGGGCCGATAATTTAATTCTGATCTTTCGCCTGAATTCCTGAAATCTGGTGACACAGAAGCAGCTTTCGAGCAACAAGGAAAGCAAGATTCGTTAAGACTTACTTTTTTTTTTTTACACAGTGATCACCACTTATCAAGGCCCAAAAGCCACTCAGGGATAAGGATTATTGCAAGTACATTACGTTAGTGTGGAGATTTGATGAAGTGTTTACTTAAGGGGGCGGTTCATTAGGAATTTGTTAACATTGGACTTCAATAAATCCAAGTTGTAGTCCGGAGAGAAGCAGGTAGAGTGAACAGAGTTCCACAGGCGTGCAGTTCTAAGAAAGAAGCTTTGTTCATGGAATCCGCGTTTTGATTTAGACACAGATATAGAGTGGGGGAAATTTTTCACAGTGGATTCAGCTAGATGGGTGTTTTTCGTGAAAGATTGGCGAGGGGGACCAGAGATTGGAGTTCAGACGAGCACCTGCCATGGAAATAACGATAAAACAAGGATAGGCTCGCAACGTCTCTTCTGTAGGAGAGAGGTTGCAGCGTAGAGAAAAGGGCATCCCCCACTAAACCATGAAGTCTATTTTGTACTCTGTCAAGGCAGGATAGGCTGTTTTGATAATATTTCCCTCTCCCAGGTCGAAAAATAACGTAAACCATCCTCTAAAACTCGGATTGTTGAAATTTTTAATAAAGAAATAATTTTTATTTATTTTTTTTTTATTTACACACATTCAACATCTTGGCCTTTGGGGAAAAGAACGAATTCCTTGGCCGGCCTTTGTAGGTCACTTCCATCATCATCATCATCATCATCATCATCATCATCATCATCGTTATAGTTCCCTTTCTAGCAGTCGGCTACACTCCTCTGGATGGAGGGGGAGGAGGGGGAGGAGGAAAGGGCTTTTGTCCGTTTTCGTCAGTTCGAACCTAGCCGGATAAGAAGAAGGATTTTTGACGTTAAATTGTTACGGGTTTTTCTCTCCTCCTGTGGAGAAAAACGTTTGTTTAGAACCCCATTGGAAAGTACTACACTTATTTTATTCGCAGTCATTAAAAGACAACCAGGTCTTACGGCTGGAAAATTAATACCCATTATTATAAGCAAACAAGAGTCTTACAACTATTAAATTATTATTTTCAAAGGATTAACGAAGGAAACCGGCGTGTGTTGAAGAGTTTTTTCTGTAAAGAACAAAAATTAATTTCGCCGACGAGACGAGCAGAATATCGGCCCTAGAAAGAAAATTCTCTCTTTGTTCTAGGAACTTGAAAGATTATTCAACCGAAGTTTCCTTCAGAAAGGAAATCTTCCATAATACAAGAATTTACCCCGTATTTGTAGACATAAAGCCTACCAAAGCGGCTTCATAGTCTTCTGTTTCTCCCCTTTGAATTAAAAGATACCTGGGCCTTCACAAAGGGAAAATATTTTACTTCTTTCTCCCATTTTAGGTCAAAGAAACTTTTTGTTTGTGATTCCTTTCAGAAAAGAAAAAAATCATTTCATGGAAAGGCTGAACATTTCGTTAAAAGAAAAACTGAATTCAAAAAAAGGATTGTTTTCCGTTTTTTATATGTTTTGTTTCAGCCTTTCTAACAAGTAAGAATTGTCTATTTTGTTTTATTTTTTTATGTAATTTTAAATGTTTCTTAAGGTTTTTTTAAAACCCCAGCCTTGGGAATTAAAGACAATTGATAACTTTTTGTTTTAATAAACTTGGATTATTTTAAACATATTCGGGTCTGTATTTCTTTTGATCATTTCCATTAATTCCCCATTTCCGAGAAATTTTCTTTAGATGCTTTTTTTTCTTTCATTTTTGTTACCATGAAAAACGGATTTTGGTGACGAACCCAAAATTCCGGCATTGTTTTGTCCAAGCCGTTTAGCTTTGGTTTTATATAGCTGCAATTCTTGAACGATCGCACTTTGCAGATGTAGGTTATTATGCACTCAATGTGATTCTATTTTAAATCCGAACAAGCAAACTAATGTAACAGAGCGTATATGAACGCGTTGGATGATATCAATTGAATATCTTGTGAGAATATTAACAGCAGTAGCCGAAAAAGACACATATGCCAATTAGGAAGTGTTCGCAACCTAACGCTACAAGAAAAATGAAAAAAATCATGGTGTCAGAAAAAGTACGGTTGAAAAAAATGGGCATGTAAAGTCGAAGACGAATATGGCTACGGTAGACGTGTAGTAGGACAGAAAGGAAAACACACACCAGTGAAGAGCGACATGTGGCCCCGCAATGGCCGAGAGAGACTTTTAAAGATGACGTCGAGACGGGAAGAAGGAAATATGTAATAAAGAACTTGTGTTAAAAAGAAAGAAAAGCCGAGTCGGATTTATTTATTTATTGTTCGTTTGTAGCTGTGGCCATTTCCACGTTACACCTGCAGTACAAAAAAGGTCCCTTAGAAAACTCGTACACGAATATAGTTTAGAAAAGGCATTAGTATTTAGAACAAGACAGAATACCTAGACACCTAGAGCACTTAGTGCCTATATGGTGTACTCCGTGTGACTCCGTAGTGTAGTACTTTACTGCATCTTTATACTGTTAGGAGAGTTCATATATTGTGCATGGTTGAGTATAAATATTACTCTCCTTCCAAATTTTTTTGCACCGTAAAAAGCTGCTAATATTGTTTTCTACTTCAGATCGATGAATAGTCAGTCAGTGAACTTCCATTTTGCCAGATCATCAATGTTCTAATGTTGGTAGAGGTGGCTTAAGATGGAATGACTAAAACATGGCGGCGATCGGCTCTTCCTTTACGGCTGGTCGATTTGAACGAGGTTTTTTTTAAACTGAAGAAACAAACTTTTTCTCCAGTGCTATGTATTTAAAGTATGTCTTAGGTCTTACGCAATTTTTTTTTTCACAAAGAGGTTATTAAAATCCAACCCGACCTTCTGTGCACACATGGTTTCCGCAGGTAAGACTCCCCGCCCGGTGTTCGGATTCGGGATAAAATAATGTGGCGAATAAAACTTTTCTCTTTTCTTTGAAATTGAGTCGTGCGTTTTCTTTGACATCGAATCGGACCTTTATTTTAATGCATCTGCCTAATCTAGTTTAGAAAAAACTTCAGGACAGTATTCTTTTAATTCCTGTTGTCATTTTTTGGTATCCAATGTAACGTATCCAATGTAACGTATCCAATGTAACGTTCTCAACATTAAGGCAGAAATTATTTTTAGAACAATCCCAAATGTCAACACTGTTATTGAGTCGGTCATAAATAAATCCTTATTTTTATTTTTGTATGAAAACTTAATTTTTTTTTAATTATATCGTTCATCTTTACATGTAAAAAAATATTCACCAATAAAATTAAATTTATTGCCACTAACAGCAAAAGCTTACATTTGTCTTTTCTTCAAAGTGTGGATGTTAAGTATTCTTCGCGCATGTAAATTTACTACGGAAAAAAAATCATACCCGCTATCCAACTTAACTGTTTTATTGAATATATTGACTATTCCGTACTTGCAAAAATTTTCGTCTGACCTTTCGTTGATTCTTGTATGTCTAATTCTGGTTTTACTTTTTTGTTTTTGTTTATTATTCCTTCTACAATGCGAAACTTCACGACGAAGTCTGTCATAATTTGGACGAATTTTTATCAAGAAAATGACGAATTATAAATGTAAGTTTCCTCATCGGTAATATTGTTTATCTGCTTGTTGTGTGTTTCGCTCGTTTTGAAAACATGAATAAACATATTCTTTTCTATTTTTCCATAGGAGTAAATTCTGACAATGTAGTTAGACATATTCTTTTTTCTCTCTCTCTCTCTCTCTCTCTCTCTCTCTCTCTCTCTCTTTCAGGAGAGTAATTGTTCGATTTCTACTTTACGTTTCTAACATATGCTACGCCCGATTGCTTTATGGTTTTTTTTATATCGGTTTCCTGACTTACCATCCTTTGGCAATCTTCCACAAGTTGCTTGACTCAACCTTTAGAATGCTTCCGCTTTTCAGATTTTGGTTATCATGATATATACTTAGTATAACCTTTGTAAAACAATACAAGATTACCTAAGGTCCTTTAATATGTAACCGTAGGGTCTTTAATGTGTAACATTACATCAACCAAAGAAACAAAAAAGACGCTCGTTGTCATGTAACGCAGAGAAGAAGAGAGCAACCAATTGTTAAAACATCTCGCGATGACGACTACTGCCATACCTTTAAAGATCGTCACTATTTACTGATCCTCTAGACTCACGCTTACAGACAACATTATTGTCGAAGAAACATATCTGAGGGCATGGAAAAAGCATTTGAAGCAACGCTCCAAATAAATTCAGAGTTTTGGAATAAACATTAATTTGAACACTAAAGTGAAAAAAATAAAACAATTATATTCTTCCAATACATGCAAAAAAGAAAAATACAAACCTCAGATATTATTAAATATTTACTCGTTTAAAAGTATGTAATAGTAGGATCAGGTGGAAAGAACATCGCTGTAATATATAACGAATATATTAACAAGAAGACTAAACAAAACGGGTTAGACAAAGTGAAGTAAGTAGCAAAAATACAGAAAAAAGAGTAAATAACGTAGAATATTAATATAAGAGAGAGGATGATGGTAGTGTATTTCTAGGGATCAAGAAACTAAAATTTAAACTTATTTCTATGTTTACAATAAAAGATGAGTTCGTTTTTGGAGTATATACTGTTTTTATCTGCCTGCTTCCCACCGGACTACAACTTGGATGTCTTCAAGTCCAATGTTAACAAATTCCTAATGAACCGCCCCCTTAAGTAAACACTTCATCAAATCTCCACACTAACGTAATGTAGTTGCAATAACCCTTATCACTGAGTGGCTTCCGGGCCTTGATAAGTGGTGATAACTGTGTAAAAAAATTCTTTAGAAGAGGATAACATCAAGGCTGCGTTTAAAATAAGGAGTTGTCAGGACGTTTAAAATTAAAGCTTTTTAAAATATTAAGGAGAAGGGGATATTATAATAGTAAAGGTCTCTACTTATGGTGGTTAAATGAGTTCGATTGCTTTTGCCTTTATTGCTCAAAGAATATAAGTGGAAATGTATTTTTAAACTGGAAATGCAAGCGATCCCATATAAGTGTACATTTTAAGAGAAGTAAAAGTATCAATAGTATCAATAGTATAAAGAGGAGAATGTCTAGTGTTATATATTTTTACTTCTGATCTAAATATTATATTTTTTTGTATATTGTATCTATATAATATTGGCTCTCTCTCTCTCTCTCTCTCTATATATATATATATATATATATATATATATATATATATATATATATGATAAATAAGCGATGAGAAATCCAAGTCCCATTAAACTTTATGAATCAGAAAATCAATAGAGAAAAAAACATATCAAGAAAAAAACGTCTATGTTATGGTATTTCGAAGTCAAACGCTTCTCATCAGGATAGGAGAAGAGTCAATATTATATAGATACAATATACAAAAACATATAACATTTAGATCAGAAGTAAAAATATATAACACTAGACATATATGTGTGTGTGTACATAAATATATATAGAGACAGACAGCTCTACTGTATAGACATATTTTTATACTTGTATGAATTTGTATATATATATATATATATATATATATATATATATATATATATATATATATATATATATATATATATATATATGAATTATCTGCCTATGTTCTGTCGATATTATGCCTGTTTTTATACCCTGGAATTGGCAACATTTTTTTCTATTTTTCAATTTTCTTTTGGGTTTTTTCATTTTCTTAACCTCATGTTTGTAAAAATCAATTTTAATATGTTCATTTTTAATCATATTCACCCATGGTTTCTTTTAATAATGTATCGGTCGAAAGGCGTCTCGAGATTTATTTTTATAGTTTTTGTTTTCTTTTTTGTAATTGCTATTTAATCAATTTACTTTTAAATCAACGGTCTTTGTCTTTTTCCCCACGGATATATTTTTGTGATTGTTTTCCCAACTCGTCATGACTCTAGATATGTTGTTTAAAATATATAAAGATATATATATATATATATATATATATATATATATATATATATATATATATATATATATATATATATATATAGAGAGAGAGAGAGAGAGAGAGAGAGAGAGAGAGAGAGAGAGCGTGGGAAAGCGATACATCGCTAAACTAAGAAAACGACTGTTGGTTGTGGTAGATAGATTGATAGATAGATAGATACTTTATTTCCTGTTCAAGAGGTTTCAGGCAAATAAAAATCAATTGAATAATTACGCAGGTAAAAAGAAGTGTTGGTCCCTTCCTACAAATTGGCGGGAAAAACTTTGGCATAAAATCTTCAACAAAAAGCATACACAGGCTTTGTTTTATCTATTTCTAAATTATTTTTGGAGAGGTGTGTTATATTTATAAACAACCGTATTCAACTAATTCAGCCACTAAGACACGGCAAGTAATCCAATAAAACTTCACGAAAATCTTCGTTGAAAAGGAAATTGAAAATGATCGCCATACAACAGCTGTCGTTAAAATATATCACATAATATGCAACTTTATGCATGTTCAAAAAGTTATGTAAACATTTATGTTGTTGCTGCTTATTCTAATAATTCATTCTAACTAGCACATAAGAAATTGTTTATAAATATATCTGAAAAATTATGTCTGATCATATTTCCTACTGGCTAAGAGCAAGCTCGACGTATTACATATAAAGAAAACTATATCTGTACTGAATTAATTAGCTAGTATAATTTCTGGTATAGGTCACATGGACTGCCTGATAATCCAAATCCGTAAAGCAGAATAATTGTTATGGTTAGTTGAAAGACAGATGACAAGGCAAGGGAAGCCGAGATTAAAAGTAAGTAGAGAAAACAAAGTCACACGATGACACAATGACGTCACGTTTTCAAGGAGTAAGAAAATATTTCCAGGTTTTTCCCTCGACTGAAGCCAGACGAGCTGGACACTCGGCCAATAATATAGAAATAATCCAAACGATTTTTACTTCGATGTTTAAACGTAAACATTTCAGATGCCGTGGGTCTGTTTCTCGGGTAAAAAATGGTCCTCCGCTCGCGAAACATTCACGAGAGACACTCGTTCAGCTGAAACCACTATCAATAATTTCCCCAACTCTTTATCTATGCCTAAACCTAAATGTAGATTCCATGAACAAATCTTATTTCTTAGAACTGCACACCTACAGAACAATATTCCGTTTACCTGCCTTCCAGCTGACAACAATATTGCCGTCTTCAAGTCCAATGTATACAAGTTCTTGATGAGCCGTTCCCCTTAAGTAATCCACTTTTACCAAATTTACACTTCTAATGATTACTATGATATTGCCCTTTTGACCAATATACACTCTTTAACCCTTATTCTCGAGTCGCTTCTGGGCCTTGATAAGTGGTGATTCCTTTGTAAAAAGAAAAACGTAGTTGCGTCAGCATTATGGGATATGGTGTGTGTGACGTCACAACCTAAAATGCATATATAGGAATTAAGATTGAAAGAAAGGGAGAGAAAAAGAGGGAAAAAAGAAGAACCCGCGTGGCTAGTGGAAAATGACGTGATGGTTTTTCATCTTACAACTAATAAAACACAACACAGCTAAATTATAAATATTTTTTTTATTCAACACTGACAACTTCCGACTTAGTGTGACGGGTGCTGAAATAGTTAATGCGTGTGACAGTAAGGCTTATTGAATTAATTTTGAATTCTTGTTTTGTGGAGATGAGCAATTTGTATTGTTTATTTTATTTAATTATTTGTGGACTATTATGGACAAAACATCAAAACAACAAGGAGAAGATGAGGATAATAGTCCGCAAATAATCAAATAAAGAAATAATGTGTCAGCTTGTCCTCGCTACCTTTTGCTCGCTTTCTGCTGTGTCGATTTATATACGCATTCTTTCAGCCTGGAATGTTTAATAGTTCCATTCTCTATTGTCCCAACCTTTTGACCGATATATCTTTCACATATTCCTGGTCAAATTATGCATTTTAATAGATAATGGTGGAAAGCCTCGCATTCTTAAAATGGAATGATTTTGCGTGTGCAACCCATCGAATGCCCCTCTTCCCAGAGTAATCTGCTAAATATCTAACAGGTTGAGAGCTCGCTATGTATGTATGTATGTTTTATCCATTCAAGTTAAACAGACGATCATTAAATGTGGAAAAAAAACTTGAGAAAAATCGATAAAACGCACGCATGTATATATAAGGACGTTTTCCAGTTTGTTGCTAATTCATAAACTGCTACTGCAGAGTTGTATTAACAGATGCATGTAGAACGAAATCATCTTAAAATGGTTGAAAAATATTTTAGAAATATGGCGGAATGAAACAAATTACCACACTATTCTCTACGGCAATTTGTATTTTTTACAGTAAAGTCACTTATCAAGATTCGAATTGCACTCGAGGATAAAAGATAATGAGCCAACATCGTAGTGATTTGCAGTGATAAAAGTTGGGAAGAATGTGATTATTAAAGGGTAAAAAGTGATAAAAGTTGGGAAGAATGTGATTATTAAAGGGTAAAAAGTGATAAAAGTTGGGAAGAATGTGATTATTAAAGGGTAAAAAGTGATAAAAGTTGGGAAGAATGTGATTATTAAAGGGTGCAGCTCAACAAGAAATTGTTTACATTAGGCCTGAAGACAACATATTGTAGTAAGCTGAAAATCAGGCCTGCGGTACAGAGTTCTTGCAGCGAAGAGTTTTAGGAAAGAAACTTTGTTCATGACGTTTTCGTTTATTGACTGGTACATACACTATAGAGTTCTGTGTATGTTTTTAAAATTAGATTGAATTCTAAACATAAATCGACATCTACTAAGATCAAAATCTCATGGTGACACGTTTGGTGAGTAAGGAAGCTGAAGAAACATTTACGATGAAATTATTCGAGTCCAGAATCATCTAGTACGTCGAAAATCTCAGAGATGCTTAGGCGGCGTTAACTCGGTGAAAGTGTGCAAAAAGCAAAATGCCCGAATATGAGCAGGTTTTTTAATCGGTATTCCATTTTTGGAGTTTGGGCTAGAACGAAGACGTTAAGAATGCTAGAAAAGTCGTAAATATATATCATTAAGAGAATACCAAAGCGTTTAACTTCCCTAAAATATTCAATTAGATACAATAGCACTCAGCATGTATTCTCTTATTTTATACATAAGAGCCTCGGGATAAATGTACAGAAGAGTCAAACAGAAGAAATACATTGCTAGCAAAAATACAGGGTGTCTAAAAAATGTACACGTGTAATCAAATTTCGAATGACGAACATAGAGTTAAATAGAATTATCTCAGATACAGAAAACAACTCTAATTGAAGAATAATGTTTGCAAATGTCCAATTATTGTTGTTCAGAAAAGGTTGATAACAGTTAAAGCACGAGTACATTTTTAGACTCATTGTATAGTTAAAATGGAGATTGTTGTAGTCCTCTATTTTATGGATATAACTACCCACACGATTTAAAATATGGAGACCAAATCTGCATTCAAGGATCATGTGCAAAATAAAGGTGCGAGATTTTAGGCCCTTATTTAATTCAAACCGAGGCTCTATTTATTTATTTTGTTCTTTTCATTCAAAAAAGGCCTGCTGCCACTTGAACGTTGAAGATACTATTTAATATCGTGTCTAAAAGGCTGCTGTGGGGAGTGGAGCAGCAAGATATCTGTTTGTGTTGTGTTGATTAATTGAAATCAGAAAGTCCGATTAATCAACATAGCTCAAGCATTCACATCTCATCTCACAAATTCAGAATTCCAACAAGATGTCAAGTGGTGGATACACTAACAAAGATGGCGACAATACTTTATGCATAGAGTAAATGTGCCTCTTTAATAATACAGGATACTCCCTGGTGTGAGTAGTTTTCTTACCACCATAGCGGTATCCCAATTTCTATGCAGCAGCCTTTACACATTTTCCAATACATTTGTTCTAAATCATGATTATTCGATTGATATTTAAATTCTTAAGAAATTACTGTTAAAAAGACAGGATTATTTCTAAGACGGGTCGAATCAATGTGCTCATTTAGCGTTAGCAATATTATATTCGGCAGTCTATTATATAAATGTATCATGCAGATGGATTTTATAGATGTACCAGTTGACCGCCCGGGGTTACTCGGTCGTACATACGCTTAAACATGATATTTCAATTTATGCAGATTGCGTATATATTACTATAAAATCAATCCGACAAAAATGTATTTTTGAGATGTGCGATTAAATCTAAAAAGTTTACTTCACATTTTAGTTTGACAAACTGACAAACGTGTTACTTTAGACTTATAAGTAACAACCCATAACACCAACCGATAAAGAAACATATTTTTCAGAGAAAAATTCAGACAAAGCGTGAAACCTCTTCATTTAATGAGCTAACATGAATAACAGATTATTATCGAAAAGCCACAATAAACCTTTTCACCTTAGACTTGAAAAGACCAAGATTTTAGATCGGTGAAGAACAATAAACCTGAAAAGAGTTCTACAAGCCTGCGTTCTTGAAAAGAAGCTACGAGGGGCGTGCAATAAGTAATGCCCCTGACCCACTTCCCATAGCAGTAAAGCAACGAAACTTGGTACAGTTATTAGTCTTTCTCTACATAGGAACCACCCAGAGTTATGCATTTCTCCCATCGTTTGATGCAGCTCTGGAGATCGATTTTTGTAGAACACCCCCCAGGTTGGTTCTCCAACCATGACATGACTTCAGAAATAAAGGCTGCATCATCTGGGAAACGCTTTCGTTTAAAAAAAAAACTTCATGGCTGGGAAGAGGTGAAAGTCACAGGGTGCAAGGTCAGGAGAGTAGGGAGGATGGGGAAGAATTTCATAACAACACGTCCGTGCTTTTGATCTGGCGACATGCGAGTTGTGGACCGGAGCGTTGTCCTGCAGGAGGAGGGTACCTTTGCTGATCTGCCCCGCCTCTTGATTTTGATAGCTTCCCTTAATTTCCTCAAAAGTGAAGCATAATAGGCTACTGTAATTGTGATACCCTTTACCAGGAAATCTGTCAGCACTACTCCGTCCTGGTCTCAGAAGACTGTGAGCATGACTTTGCCAGCGGAGGGCTGCACGCTTGCCTTCTTTGGAGGTGGTGGTCTTTGTGTAATCAGTCTTTTGAAAAACTTTGACTCATCTTCTTGGAACATCTCCAAATTCATCCTCGAACACTCGACGCGTTTTCGCTTCTGGAATAGTGTGCGAAACCTGGGAATACATCTGGCAGACACTTTATGCATATGCAAATGGTCATGAGTGATAGTTTCCACAGTCCCTGTACTAATCTTGACATCTTGGGCTATTTGGCGAATAGTAATGCGCCGAACTTCCAAAATGGCATCCTCATCTTGACGGACAGATGCCTCATCAATGGCAGAAGGGGGGCGCCCAGGTCTGGGAGCTGTTTCCACAGACTTCCGACCATGTTTGAATTCACGATGGCAGCGTTTTATAAGGTCATATGATGGGGCATTATCACAATAAGTTTTTTTTTCATTTCATCAAAAGTCTCCTGTGATGTGCGTCCTTTCGAATACAAAAACTGGATCACTGCTCGACATTCAACAGGCTCCATTTTACATCTGACTCAGTTCGACCACCTGTGAAACAGAAACCACATTTAGTTCAGAGCTGTAATTTGCCACATAACCCGTAGAGGTATAAATCATTGCACATGCAAAATTTCAGTTAGATCAGACAACTGGAAGTAGGTCAGCGACATTACTTATTGCACCCCCTGGTATATTGAATATTGATATATAATCTATCCCGGGTCACACCGAAATTTTGGAAGTTATAAGTTGCTGGGCTATTTGGTTAATGTAAAACGAGTTCAAAGAGTTAAGTTTGACATACGTCAAACGCTGTAGCTAGACTCAATGGTGTCACCTGAAATGTTATTCGGTTTGTGTGAAAAAAAAACGTGGAAAGAAAGAGAGGAAGCATGAAACACAGAGAGGAATATACCTTTTTATCTCGCATTACAGCAGTCTTACTTTCGATTTTGAATAAAGCAAACGTTTCGAGTCAGCTAGCGTGTTCTCAGACCCTCCTGGTCCTTGATGAGCGTCTTCCCGTCTGACGACAGTAATGGAGCACTGCCGGGTGCAGAGGGGCCGAAAATAGATTCCAATGAGCTGAAAAATGTTGTTGATGTTATTAGTATCAGCATAGTGCTGGACTTCAGATGCTTTGTTCTGCCACCACTGATCCTGCATTGATTGGAGATCCGTCTGAACTTTGGCCTGGAGGGCCTTGAACTTCTCATGCTTGGAGATGGATGACGGGTCATTTAGCCATTCTATGTGAGTCTTGTTCTTGGTATGTATGGCTTCTTTGATCACTTTGTCGTTCTCATCGAACCAGTCTTCATGGGTGCTCGTCTTTGCTCCAAGGACTTCCTTCGCAGTCTCATTTACTGCTTTCTTGAAAGAGGCCAATTTCTCTGTGCTGCCTTCAGTGGTCACACGATCTTGGAGTTTCTCATCTAGCACTTGCTGGAATTGTGACTGATAGGAAGGATCGTTAAGCCTGGCAACATTTTAGGAGGGCCTAACAGTTTTGGGTCGGTTTCCGTGGGGTGGTGCAATGTGTAGTGTCAGTACAGCCCTGATAATCTGTGGTCAGTCCAGCACTCAGCGCCTCTCATGCCACGGGTCACACGGACGTCCTTGATGTCTCATTTGCGGACGATGATGAAGTCAATCATGTGCCAGTGTATTGACCTTGTGTGCGTCCAGTTGGTCTTTTACTTGTCTGCCATTCTGAACAAGGTGTTGGTGATGCAAAGACTGTGCTCTGCACACTTGCTGAGAAAGACCAGACCATTGTCATTGATCTTGCCTACTCCGTGTCTGCCCAAAACGCCTTCCCAGCTGCTGTAGTCTCTCCCGACCTTTGGATTAAAGTCTCCAAGGATGACTAGTTTGTCGCTTGGGGGGGTTGACCTTATGACTTGGTCAAACTGTTCGTAAAACCTTTCCTTGCCATCATCTGGGCTTGTGAGTGTAGGGGCGTAAGCGCTGATGATTGTGAGATGTGTGATCCTGCTAAGAGGGATGCGCAGTTTCATGAGGCGGTCGTTGATTCCAACTAGTAGCGCAGGCATGCTCTTCAGCAAAGCTGTCTTGATGGCAAACCTGACACCATGAATCCGGTCTTCTGTTTGCGGCTTTCTTTTCCAGAATGTGTATCCACCTCCTTCTTCTCAGAAATCCCTCGTCAGCAATCCGGGTCTCGCTAAGTGCGGCTATATCCATATGGTAATGCTGGAGTTCCTTTGCGATGAGCGCTTTTCTTCTTTCAGGTCTTGAGGAAGTAGCTCTATCCAACAAAGTTCGAACATTCCATGCCCCGATGATATTTTTTTATCTGTGTTTTTGTTGTTCGACCGGTGTATGGATGAGTTTGTCAACCGCGGTAACCTGACCAGACACTAGAATGGCAAGCATTTGCTTGGGGTACCTTTTCTAGCCCTCTCCCTCATGTGAGGTTGGGCAGTGCTATCCTAAAGAGACTGTCCAGTCGCCCACAGATGCTGCCGAACTCTCCTGTTGCCTTTCAGGAAAAAGAACGATCACTTGCCCATGGACCGCCTACGTGTAGGTTTGTGACTACAACTGCCAGTGTTCACCTACACCTGTTGCTTTCGCCACGTGCTCATCGCCGCAGGATTTGAATAGCGTCCCTTAAACAGATAGGTAATCGGTGATGAGTTGCAAAACAGCCCTGTGCGTGAAGGTTTTATAGTGAGAAGGCTATTGCGCAGGGGCATTCCCACTCTCTCAGCCTGGGAAGTCTTGATCCAGTGGCACGGAGAACCGTTACGACGGGAGACTGCCATACTGCAGTGGATATCCAGGATGACTTTAGGTGTCACGCCCTGCTCTGGGTGCTCCAGCGACACTTGCTGTCACCGCCTTCACAACCATTGGTTCTTCATATGAACTCTTCCGCTTGTTCCACCGGGAGTCAGGCTTTGCATGCAGTAGGGCTGACACAGCCCGATCCTAGTTCACCTATGATTTGTGAGCCGTCGGCTACTCTCACATGGTTTAGCAAGCTTGCCAGAGCCAGTATCCAGGGTGTGGCCGCTGTTGCAGGCGTCAGCTACGGGGAGACACAGGTGGGAGCTGAGCGCCAAGTTAGATCCAGTGACAGATGGGTTGTCCTACGAAGAGAACGAGCCCCCTACCAAAAGGTCTACCCACTCCCTGAACACCCCATACACCCCTGAATATATATATATATATATATATATATATATATATATATATATATATATATATATATATATCTGTGCAAATATATTTTATATCCTTACAATATATACCAATCCTAATTTAAGAAGCTCAATGTCATTACAGAGCAATATAGTGAATGAATGAAAAAAAAACTGTATTCCTACGCGCATGATATTGACCATCTTATAATTTATTTCATTTACTTCAGTTGATATTTACTATTATTGACAGTGTCTGAATCGTAGCGCAAAATAAATCACTTAATTATTATAAGGTATTTACAGCTTCTCTTCCAATTTGTCAGATTTTAATCATGTCAAACCCCACTTTATTTTCTTTTGATGGATTGATTGTTGCTATTTCTTCTGGTGAATTAAGGGCAAAATAAAGTCACTAATTAATATAATAATCAAGTAACTGATTTTGTACTACGAAACAGAAACTGTCGAGAATTGTAAATGCCAACTAAATTAAAGGAATATATTATAAAATGATCAACATCATGAACTATGAATATAGTCATCCACATGCAGTACTGTTTCGCAGCTCATCAGTGCGGCTAGACAGGCAAGTACCTCAAGCCAGGATTGAAACCGAACCGCCTGTACGACAGTCAAGGCTCCTAACCATTACGCTAATCGGCGGCTGCTCGTGTCGTGAATTGACATCGTTCGAAATACCTAAGCTCGATTTGTTTACACAAATAGCATCGCTTTATACGCTAATGGTAATTTGTGTATCACTTCCCAATGTGCTCAACTCAGATGAGGAGCAGTATAGCCAGCGACATACAGTACTGTTTCGCTGGTTCACAGCCCATCAGTGCGGCTAGACAGGCAACTACCTCAAGCTAAGATATATATATATATATATATATATATATATATATATATATATATATATATATATATATATACTAGAGGTAACACGACCATATAGTAGACATTCATAGACACGTTAATAAGGGACACACGTATCACGTATTAAAATTATTGATAATAATAATAAGGAGATATTAGCGCAAATAACGAAATCCTCCTCCCCCATCCCAATCTTACAATATGAAAAATAATGAGTCATTAAAACAACGAATTGATGGAGATTACAGGACGAACAAATCAAAGGAGCGAGAAAAAAAAGGAATTCGAGAATAGTTCAGACAATTCTAAAGAACACATACTATATTAGTATTTCTAGAAAAGAGGAAAACTAGCAACACAACGTCTATAAGAGAGAAGGTGCAGAGTAGACGAAAAAGTGTGATTAATCCAAATACCATTACGATTATCAAGTACGTTTATATTGCATACAGATTAACCAGCTCTAATGCAACAACAACACTCCATACATAGGCTAATAGTATATTTGTAGAAATAGAGAACAGTAACAATTGTAAGAAAATGTTTATTGCGGAAGAAAGGACTGAGATTGCTACAACATACATCTAGAAATGTCATTGTAAATTTAATCGATACAGACTGACGAAACGACGGGTGAATTCTATTATAACGATATCTTTTTATATCTAAAAGTATTAATTTAATATCAAGAAAGACAGACAAAGATTGCTAACATGCTTGTAAATATGTAGAATTAGTTCTCGTACTACGTAAGAGGGTTTCAAATAAATGCATTTTAAGTGAAAAATACAGGATTGCGTATTTTTGTGTCATGTGGTAATTAATAAAAATAACGAAAAAATTATCAATTAGAAACATGATTTTAAGCATAAATAGAACTCTCAAATAAGTTATATTTTATTGGTTAATATTAAAGAGTGCTTAAAGTCTAAGGGAGATAACTACGAGCTTTGTTTTTGAAAAATCCGCCATTTTGAAATCTATGTTTTTTTATGAGAAATATTTCTAACAAAATTTCTACTTGATAATTTTTGGTAATTGTTAGAAATTTTACGAATTTCGATATGACACGTACGTAGGTGATAGTGTTTTTACCTAAAATGTATTGGTTGAAATCCTACTATGGTGCACAAGCACATTTAAATTACTGCACTATTTATTAACCCTACGCATTTAGAGTAAAATATATTATGTCGCATTTAGAGTAAAATATATTATGAATAAAGGAGACAGAAGAGCAACGGATGTAGAGAAAGAGAGAGAAGAGCAGACTGAGCCTATCAAACATATGCGTTGACGAATTAAAAAAAAAAATCAATCTCACATTGCGTCATTGAAAAAAGGCGTGGTATCTATGTGACGATTCTGTAATAAAACGCTAACACTGACTTTGCAGTAATTCCCCGGGTTAAAAAACGGGACGAATTACGAGGACAGTCTATGGCAGATGTTACACGAACACGAATCGATATCGAATGAGATCAATGGAGAGATCAATGAAAGACTGTAAGATTGTTTTGTTTTTTATTGTTTCTTCTCTTTGGACTTTGTGTTGATTATATGAAAGAAAAGTTCTATTGAAAAAGATTGAAATAAAAAGCAAAAGAAGACAAATAACAAACGAACAAGAATGCCATCAATTACATGAAACAGATGCGTGGATACGAGAAATGCTTTTATCGCTTTGCAGACCTAGAAACATGGAATTATTTATGAATGCCATACAAAGGTCCTAATTCCTCCTCTCTCTCTATATCTCTATCTCACTCTTTCTCTTCTTCTCTCTCCATATCTATATTTACATATATATATATATATATATATATATATATATATATATATACATATATATATATGTATATTGTTTTTAAGATATAAGTATACACTGACACGTGTTTTATCGTCTACGACTCATCAGAATGGCTAAAACTCGAAACACGTGCCAGTGGATAATTATATGTTAAAAACAATATATATGCTGCTCCCCATTTGAGGGTACCAAATTGGTAAAAAAAAAATTATTCCCAACTCGCATTTAGGTAAAAATGCACTCACGTATAAATAATTGAATTAATTCAAAAAAGTATCGCCAACAAACACACACACACACACACACACACATATATATATATATATATGATGATTGCAACGTCTTGTCAGACGAGTGCCACTCCCTCAGAACTTTAAAAACCCATGAGCCCAAATGTCTGAGGGAGTATCTATACAAATATGATGTTACAGAGTCTTAGCTTTGTACGACAGCTGTCTCTCTCTCGGTTCAAAATGTTGAGATCCAAAAACAAGCAAGAGTAAGATAGCCAGCAACAAATTAAACTGCAGACCAGCTTAATGCGGGTACTGGTCTTCCGCTTTATGGTATTTTAAATCAGAGATTTGCTTCTCCTAGAAATGTTGCATTCACCACGGCTTACGGGAGCCCTCTCTACCCCAATACACATATACACACACACACATACAAATATACACGGTGCTAGTTGGCCGTTGTCCCAGAAAAAGAGTTCATTCGCCCTTTGGAAGGTCTTGTTTTTAATCCTCTAGGGAGACTTGCCGCCCTCCTCACCAAACAAGTCTGGTGGGAGAACCAGTTTAGTCGCCGGTGACCCGACCATGAGGCAGGTAGTACTGGATTACATGGTACCAGTAGCATATGACATGACCTGACATAAAATATATATATATATATATATATATATATATATATATATATATATATATATATATATACCTATCTTTTTTGCACCAAATCTCTCTTTTACTTAGGGCCCTGTTTTTTCTGTAATGCGTTATTTTAACCCAGGTTCGCTATCGCATCGCCGAAGCGATTTGATTTACAGGCAACCGAATAGTCGCATGGAAATAATGACAGTGAAATCATTGGTTGGCAAATGACTTAGATTAAGTATTAAGGGGAAAGTAATATATATGTTGCCTATACGTAACACTTTTAGAAGTAAAACGTTGCCCTATTGGGAATTAAATCCACCAAATTTAGTATCTAAGACTACCTATGTGGGATTTCCTAGTTTTGATATTCTGAAGCATTCCGAAGGGGAACAGTGGAAAAATCGCACACTTCATCATTAGGATAGGTAAAGGTTTAGTTGAGCTCTTCGTCGGTCTAACTTAAATCAGGGCGGGCTATGACTCAATTAAGGGTTTAGTTAAGGGAGGAATAACATTTTTCCGCGATCTGATTTGGAAGACTGGCGGATTCAGAGCTAAGAAGTCCGAATGCATCGGTAAATAGATTTATGATGTTAGCAGGTACCTTGGAACTTTGAATGCTGACTACTGACACTTACGTAGGTAGTTTTTTTTTGTTTTGGTCCCCCAGATGTAAAGTATGTATGATAATTAAAAGAAACATTGATGACTAAGGATTAACACTTGCAAAAAAGGGGTCAGAAATCTGTCGGATGAGTCGTCGAATTTTTTTTAGATAAGACGGGAGACGCATTGATCTTTTAAATGGCAGGGGAATGGTTGACGAACAGCTGTTAATGAACATTAGGTTAGTTTACCCAGATCCCTGAGTGTTGCTATAGGCCGTGGAAAGGTCCGAGCGAATGAACTGTATAAAACAGGAGGCAGAAAATATGTCTGTGCCGTACATTTGGAAAAAAGGGGAGAATAAAATAATGTATATTAGAGACGTTATCTCGTCTGATTCGTTCGTCTACGATTCATCATAAGGTGTTGAAGTTAATTTGCGAAAGAGCGAAAATGAGAATTAAAAGTGACGAGTAAAATATGGAGTAAACAGCGATAAGTTAAAATATATACAGTCGATGGAATGTCGATAAAAAATATAGGTTTATTAAAAATTCAAATGTTAAAATATATTTCTATAGCAAGCCCCACTCTCCTCAGTGGTGTACACCTCTTTGTGCAGCTGCCATCGCGCAAAACCAGCATGCGTACCACAGATTTAACCGACATACGTCCAGTTCAAACAGACAGAAGTATATAGAAGCCAGTAATAACTGCAAGAAAGAAATAGCAACAGCTAAGAGAGAATTTATGGAAAAATCTGAAAAACGCATCGAAGCACAGAAATTAGGAACCCGTGATTTCTGAAAAATCTACAACAGTGTAGTAAATAATGGGTAATCAACAAGTATCCCACTATCCAATAATCATGAGGTTGTTTGCTCAGCAACCGAGAAGACTAACATGCTTGCCAGTCGTTTTGCTTCCAACTCCACACTGGACTCTGCTAACCACCCCCTCCCTGACATTCCTTTGCGGACAGATGCCACACTAGACGATCTGAAAATCACCTATTCTCAGGTGCATGCTATCATAAAAAATCTTGACACTTCAAAAGCATATGGACCTAATCTCATCCCGACTGTGCCGAAGTAGCTCCGGTTCTCTCCAAACTTTACAACAAATGCCTTAATTAATCTTTCTTTCCTACTTCGTGGAAAACTTCTTCTGTGGTACCAGTTGTCAAGACTTCTGGCGGGAGAACTGACCCAGTAAATTACCGCCCCATTATCCTCGTCCCACTTCTCGCCAAAATATTTGAGTCCATAATTAACAAAGCTCTAGTCCATCATCTTACAGATGCTAAAATTCTGACCGAATAACAATATGGATTTAGGCAGACCCGTTCGACAACAGACATTCTAACTGTAATCTCTGAGCATATATACCATTCACTTGACAAAGAAGGGAAGGGTAGAGCAGTATATATAAGGCTTTTGACAGGGTATGGAATGAAGGTCCCCCTCGGGAAAATCAGATCATGTGGTATCACTGGAAGAATACATAATTAAATCCTTCTTAGATAAGAGAAAAATTCTGGTTGTCCTCGATGGTCGTACATCTAAACAATATGATATAAATGCGAGAGACTTCAGGGGTTTATCCTTGGACCTCTATTATAATTAATATTCATAAATTACCTCCCTGACAAAATAGTCTGTGAGATGGGTATATATACTGATGACGCCACGCTCTATAACAAACACGGCAGGAAAACAAATGAACACATATCTAAAGAAATGACAGAAACACTGGATGACGACCTCCAATCTGTAGTGGAATGGGGACAAAAATGGATGGTCACATTCAATGCTGCCAAAACTAAACTTGTTTTCTTCAATAATTACAAGAAACCTTCTCTACCAAAGACTCTTTATCAGAAAGTACATATTTTAAACTCATCGGCCTAACGTTCACAGGAAACCTGAGTTAGAAAAATTACATTGAGAGCATTGCCAGGACCGCTGAAAAAAGGTAGGTTCTCTCTACCATGCTAGAAAGCTACTAACGCCCTAAAGTATTCTGCACGTCTATAAGGCCACCATTCTCCCATGTATGGAGTATTGTTGTCATATTTGGGCTGGTGCATCTGCTACTAGTCTCTCACTCCTAGACTCTAGTAATAGATACGTTCTGAACTCTCATTTAAGTTTCAGCTTCTGTCCCATCGACGAAATGTAGCATACCTCTGCCTGTTCCACAAGTACTTTAATGGTGAATGCTCCGACGAACTGCAAGCAGTTGTACCCCCTCGGTGTAAATAACCCCCGACAACCCCGACAACCAGCAAAATCTCATCCCTTAACAGTATAGATCCCTAGATGTAAGAGAGCCCTGTACTTCAGTAGTTTTTTTTCCCAGAACCGCTAGACTTTGGAATTCCCTTTCCGGTTCCTGCTTCCCCAACTGTACTGACTTGTAGAAGTTCAAGTGTAACGTGAACCGACATCTTGCTGCCCACCTCCCCACGTCTCTGTAGCTTATGTCCCTGATAGTAGCCCTCTACATCAAAATGGCAATGTGCCTTGTTTGGGGTGAAAATGTAATTTAAAAAATCAGCAAGTTCGTGGACACCGTTAACAAAATCCGTCCAATACGAACTATGCAGGGCATTTTAGAACGTTACTGCTTTTCTCGAATGCAATATCATTTATAGTGGATAGAAGGGTTCTAATATATATAGCTTCAATAATTTTTTAATGTTTTAATATTATTTTCATATTGTATAATTTTTATGTTGTCAACGAAGACCTTTCTAAGATTGGAGGGGGGACAGTTATGTCCTTTATCAAATGTTCATATAGAGAACTAGTATTATTTCGAAGCATGATTATTCGCCGGGATAATATTGTCGCTGTATGACCAATTTATGTATTTTTTTCGGAGTCACATTCTCCAATAGAGCATTTGAATTTATACACTACATTGGTTTGTTCCAACATTTTTATAGCCGGTGAGGAGTTGTTTCTAACAAAAACGTTTTGTGTTCTGAATTTCTTGTAGTAGATAATAAATTTAATTTTAGAATTACTGTCAAACGGCGTCAAGTATCTACGTACGATATTTTTAATTGCATTTTCTTCGATTCTGAATTTCGGTGTCATTTGATTTCGATAACATGTATTGATGGGGTTTGTATTGCGCTGTAAGCTAATATTATTATTAGGGTTTTTAAGGGATTGCAGTATTCGCTTTAGTTGTTAATCAACAATGTAATTAGGAAAATGATTATTGATGAGGACTTGTTTAATTTTTTTATTTCAATCAGTAATGCTTTTATGTGGATGATATCATTTTAGCGCAATTTAATATTTTTTGATTGTGGCTATTTTGTACGTTTGTGGATACTCACTTTAAAGTTCAGGAGGCTGCAGTTTATGCTCGTTGGTTTTTTATATACAGAAGTATTAAAAGTATTATTGGACGTGTCAATAAGGACAACAAGAAGTGAAATTCTATTATTCTTGTTAAACTCTACAGTAAATTTAAGGATTGTTTTTTAAAGGTACTGTACTTAGTTTATCTGTTGATTATGTACAACTAAAATAAGAATGTCGTCCACGTAGCGTACATATATGGAGGGCTTTATATATTAGAACCCTTAAACCTAATATAAATAATATTGCACTCGAGAAAAGCAGTAACGTTCTAAAATGTCTTGCGTAGTTCGTATTGGACGGACTTTGTTAACGGCGTCCCCGTACTTGCTGATTCTAATACTCGAATTTTTAATCGACCAATATTTTTAATTGACTTTTCATCGACTCTATATATTTTAACTTATCATCACCTAACGCCGTTTACTGTATATTTTAGTTTTCACTTTTAATTCTCATTTTCGCTCCTTCGCACTTTTACTTCAACACTTGACGTAAGCGCTCGTGACAGCAATAATTATGGTACTTTTAGTAATATTTTTGATTTTGATACAAAAAGATTATTCGAAAAATCGAAAAATTAAAAAGAAGAATCATAAAGCAAAGTGCCTCCGTTGCATTTAATAATATTTCCTTGAATATATATATATATATATATATATATATATATATATATATGCATACACACACACATGTATATATATAAGTGTGTATATATATATATATATTACACAACATTTTGCTGGTTTCTGGTTGTCTGTGTATTGAGCATGTATTGCAACTGATTTGGCACGCATATGAACTTACTTTTCTTTAATTCTTGTGTTAATTCCTGTTAGCTTTGAGGTAACAATTTAAGATTATTTCGGGACTGCGCTCAGATCTCCCAAGCAGCAGTAATTATCAATCCCTACATAAATGATTTCTGAAACATAATGCACTAGTGTATCCATAGATATAAAATCAGATGTTTACATTTATTTTAAAGTATCATATATATATCTATATATATACACATATATATATACATATCTATATATAATATTTTTATTTATATAGACACATGTTACATTGTCGCTACAGTGAACATACTAATATTTCGGACAATTGCTTGGCAGAAACCAAAAGTCCTCGTCAGTCGACGTAATGAAGCTTATGTGCCACTGAAGGCAGTTAGTTTGAAAATGGAAGAAATGGATTTTTTTTATTTATAAAAATAAAATATTATAAAGCTAAATTTAAAGAAGAGGGGTGGCAGATTAAGTGGCATTTTAGACTCAAAATAGAAGGCGATAAGGGGAAAGAAAATGTAAAGACTTAACAGGATAAATGGGGGGGAGAGGATTAAAAAGGGAAAGAAAAACAGAAAAAAGACAGAAGAGAAATACGGACAAACGAAAGAGTCAGCATGATTACATTACTGTAAGGATGGAAGGTGGTGATAACATTTGAAACTATCTTAGATTAAGATTTTGAACTTAACGTGTCAAAAGCATGGGTATTGTTTGGACGAGACACTATAAAGAAGGAGAGAAAGAAAGAGATCCGCGCAAGGGAAAGGATTGAAAATGACAATACAAAAAATATAACTAATGCATACAGATTAATTCATTTATTCAATAAAGATGATCCATTAAATAGAGGTGTAGGAAAAGTAAGAACTCTTTATACTATGACATTTAGAAACCTAATGCTTCTCATCAGAACAGGAGAGAAGAGACTATGTAACATAATAGAAATGTGGCAGTAAGCGATAGCTATATTATGAGCGAAATAATCGTACAGCGAGAGATAAAAAATTGAAATTGTTTGGAGTTGGGAGAACTAAGGTGATCTCTCTGATATAGGAGGACTATAGCTTTTTCATTATATATATATATATATATATATAGATGTATATATATATATATATGTGTGTGTGGGGTATATATATATATATATATATATATATATATATATATATATATACATACATATATATAAGTTTCGTGGTGAAATTTTAAATTCTGCAAAAACAACATATAGACACACATAAAATAAACTTACTAAAATCAGATCACACACCGACAACAATGGTAATGAACTAAATGTATCTCAGTTAATCAAGTTACATTAAAATATACACTCAAAATTAAAAGAACCCAACCTTAAACTCACTTAAATATGTAACTCTCCAAACATTCCAAAATTTCAGACCATGACTCGTCTCTATCTCCACTTCACCCGCTCACCCATCCGCAAAGCAAAAACAGCACACCCACCCCATATCACGCACACTTCCATTGAAAATCACAAGAATATCCATTTCCCATTTGAACTTAAAATCAAGAGGTCGACGCTTTAAAGAATACTAAAATGCATATCCTCCCCCTCCCGAAAAATTCCATTAAGCACATATATGGCCGCCCAATTTTTACCCTCCCCCTCTCTCTTTACGCTCTCTACTTCACCCTACTCTCCTCTTTCCCTCGTGTAAAAGGCTTCCCTCACCCACTATAAACAAGAAAGCGAACTATCTTTTTACCGGGACTCACAGCAGAAGCCAATCGTCCAACGCACCGTTCTGAATATCATCTCCCGGATAATTTTGCTATTTTGCTACCTATAATATTGATTTCGAGCTCCATTACATAAATGCTCAAATTCTATTACTCACGGGGATAATTACAATGGAATGGTATATCAACCAAACATCGGATACACGTTGTCAACACCGAAAAAGCTTTTGGATTACATCAACCAACGCACAATTAACGCACTAACGAATACGGCTGCGCCATATACCTTTCGAAAAATCAATCGGGAGCAATACGCTTTTGCTATATGGGAATAGTACCTCCTCCCCTGGACCTATTTTCTGCAAACCTGGATTTATAAACCCGAAAGACATTGTATTCCTTCCGATAATGGACTGCCAAGGTTGTATCAACTTCTCTTTTCGCATTATTATTTCGATAATCATTCGAAAACTATTTTCAATAATTGTGCTGAAAAGCAAATTAAGGGTCCATTCACAGCTGAACATTTTGCTAACCGCATTTCATTTCCTCTGATGATTTGAGCCATTATTGAAAATCCATGGATTAAGGAAAGTAGCATAACCCCTTCTATATATTCCTTTTGTCAAACAATAAATTCTTAATTCGAATATATGTGTTTATATGTTGTTTTTTTTTCAGAATTTAAAATTTAACCACCAAACTTAAATAGTTCTATTCTTAAATATTGAGCGTTTCCATTTTGGCTAGGATCACCTTGAAAGTATCACTTCAAGTAATATCTATCAGGATTTTTCATCTGAATTCTATCACTTATATATATATATATATATATATATATATATATATATATATATATATATATATCTTGCTTAGTAGAATACAAATTTATGAAAACTTTTGCAATCATGTTTCAACAATTTTACATCAACAGATTTATTATTATTATTATTATTATTAACATACATTTCGTTTTTTTTTAATATATGTTTACAATAATATTTATTGATGTTGAAATTTGGAAATATGATTACAAAATGTTTTTACCATACTGTATTAATTCTACTGAATTTTAATATATAAGCAATGTTCCTCTAAATGCCAAATTTATTTTAGCTAAATGTAACCTGCAATATTCAATGTTATTCTATATTTATATAATTGACGTGAGATTACTTTTGTCAGCCCTCAAATCGAAGGTTATGCTCTTTGATAAGGGATTTCATCGTAACTATTTCAGATGATTTTTGTGATGTAATTGTAGCTTTCTATTATTTGACAGAAGTGCGTATCTACGTAGGTCTTTATGTATCACACAGTTCAGGGTCATCTTCCTCATTTATAAATAGCGACTGAAAAAAGTCGTCAAATCTTGCCAGAATTCTAAGTTCAAATTCTAATATTTTCAGATTCCCAAAACAGAGAAAAACGTTGTGATATTTACAAGACGTGTTTTATTAGTATTTCCTCTGTTCGATTGGTTTGATTAACGATGAATATATCCGAAGATGGAGTAATCTTTCCGCATCTTGGGACGTTCTGTTTATAGCACTCTTCCCAGTCTTGAAAAAATACAAAATCGATTTCGAAATCTTTTGGGCGATGCTTTTTTCTCATTTCTATTGTAACGTTACGTGGCGTTACACTTTACTTAAGTAATTAGAAAAATTAAACTGGAAAGAAAGAAGTAACAATCTGTGTTGGCATTTTTCTTTTTTAACAAAAACATTTCTTGTCGTTACCCTCCTATCTTGACATCACGTAAAACGTCTCTCTCTACTACGTGTCCATCTAACCTGTCCGTGTTTCTCTTTTATTCCAACTGCACGCTGACTACAGCCGGCCCATTCACGCCTTCACTATACACATCTGTCCCCTTTAGTGCAGATTCTATTTCTTCCAGACAACCTAGTGTATTTTTTTATTCAGATGCACGTCGAGCACACTCGCCAATTTACATACGCATTGAAACGCCGCTCTTGCTGCTAATACAATCGCTTGCCAGCCATGCATCGGCTGTTGGTGATATTTTCATACACGCTCATATGCACTATGCTAAAATATTACCATTTTACTAACAGAGGAAGCGTCACTAGTATTTCAATACTTTATCATTATTTTAATAATAAATGCTCGACTAAGTTCGCATTTATTTCCTGCCATTTCAAAACATTCACAAAAAAATCGTCTTCCTCCAACCATGTTGGCCGTTTGTCTTTCTTTCTCTTTCTTTTCTACTTAAAATAAAACAGTTTCCATAGGAAGCGTTTCTTTCTTAAAACTACCCACATATGTAAAACAATATCGCAGGACTAGGTTTCATCTTACTATAACATGGTCGTTCCCAAGTTCAATGTAAACAAATTTTTGTTTAGTCGCCTCCTTAAATAATCAACTTCTGCCCAATAACCGACACCATTTCTTTCATCACTATGTTGTATTTCCGTTAACATTACTCATGTTTAACTCTTATCCTGGAATAGCATTTAGGCCTTCATATATGACGATGCTCTAATGTAAAAAAGCGTGACGGGCCTTCTAATCGAATACAACATACGTTGATGGATAAAATAAGAACTATTGATCAGTAAAACAAACTTAGTAGTTGATCCCTGGCGTCTATTCTGATTCTCTTCACTAATCGAAAAGGTTTATATGTTTACTTCGCATGACAATAACAAACAACAACAACAAAAACAATAACAAAAACAATAACAAAAACAATCACAATCACAAAACTGACACAGTTACACAAATGTTAACATGAAGTTGTTATCATTGCTATACATATCGCAACTAAACCTTGTCTTGGTCGAGCGATAAGTACAAATCTAGCTTTGTTGATCATTGCTTGATATTAATAACATTATTAACAACTAAATTGACCCGTGTAAATTTCACGGAATGGGAAATATATTTAATCAAAAAATATTTTATTTCCGGCATCCACAAAAAATAGATAGGAACCCAATAACACCCAGCAAATATTAGTTTATTAACATTTCTGTTAAAATAGTTTAAACATTTCTGTTAAAATAGTGTCTTTCTTGTATGTTTAAATATAGAATTGACCCAAATGAGATAAATTAAGAAATTCTAATAAATACTCCAAGATTTATTGTGCTACATAGTCTAATGGAATATACATAAAATAGAATCACATTACGTCTTTGATTTACTGTTTCAATCCGCTAACTCTTGGCAGAGAATGTTCTTTTGATTCACAGTTTCTTTTTAATGTTCACTTTTTTATGTAACGTTTTGCAGATTTTTTTCTTGTTTCTAATTGTTTTTCAATTCTTGTTTTCACTGAAGTCAAGCAGTGCTAACTCAACAAAGATGTGGTTTGGGATTGCGCAACCTCTGCTTCATAATTACGCGCGCATCCATTTTATAGTGCATATGCACTGTTTCTCAAGACGGAACCGAATCTTAGAGTATGAATAGTTCCAAGCAAGAGACTGGACAACTTCAAACACTGTTGGACAAATTTTTTGTCTCTAGCCCGCAACAATCAGAAAAAGAAATAAAAGAAACCGTTCATTGCTGTACAGCTTATAAAACCGTAAAACTTAGGTATCACTCGGAGTAAGTTAAATTTTCGTATTAAACCGTGTGTTAGGTAATTTCATATAAATGATTCGTATCGCCATGCTTAATGAGAAGTCCAAATCTGAAGTGATAACGACATCATTTTAACTAATGATGACAATAATAATAAGAAACATACGAAGAAAACGGGCAAGAATTTCCCGCCATATGAAGTGGAATATGAAATAAATTTCTGGCAAATCTCATAGCCAGACTAGCAGGGAAAACCGACGTTGCCCGGGATTGAATGAAGAACATCAAATTTTGAAGATCAACAAATGTCAGACACACACACATACTTTTTTTTTACGAGGTGGTCACCACGTATAAAGGTCCGGAAGCCACTCGGGGATAAGGTTTATTGCGTGTACAGTACGTTAGTGTTGAGATCTGATAAAGTGTCTTACTTAAGGGGGCGGTTTCTCAGGAATTTGTTTATGTTGGACTTGAAGACATCCAAGTTGTAGTCAGGTGGGAAACAGGCAGACGGAACAGTTCCACAGGCGTGCACTTCTAAGAAAGAAGCTTTATTCATGGAATCTACGTTTTGGTTTTGGCACAGATAAGGAGTGAGAAACATTTTTCACAGTGGTTTCAGCTAGACGGGTGTTTTTCGTGAAAGATTGGGGAGGAGGGCCAGGGAGTTGAGCTCAGACGAGCACTTGCCATGGAAGTAACGAAGTAACGATAAAACAAAGACAGGTTCGCAACGTCTCTCCTGTGGGAGAGAGGCTGCAGAGAAGAGAAAAGGACATCCCCCACCAAGCCACAAAGCCTACTTTATACTCTGTCAAGGCAGGATAGGCTGTTTTTAGAAGCTCCTGCTCAGATGTGGAAGCAGTACTCCATCCTTGGATGTACTTGACTTTTATATAGATAGAGAATTGAATCAGCAGTGAGATATCTTCTGGAGCGGTAAAATGATCCTACAATTTTTCCAGCGACCTTGGCAACAGACTTGATGCACGTGTTCAATTTCAGGCCAGGAGTAAAGATCACGCCTAGAAGCTTATCAAAACATGGGGCTTCCCCTAGACGAGAGCCATCCATTTCAATTGATGCCAGATGTGGATCAGAGTGTTGATGATGTAAAGATAGAAGCTTGGTTTTAGATGCATTAAAAGTAACCAGCACCTCTTCCCCCACTGAAACAAACGCTCAAGATCAGAGGAGCGAGAATCAGAAAGAACTTTGTAATTTACGGCCTTTGATGTGTTGCCGTAGATGATCGTGTAATCAGCAAAAATGTACACGAATGATTTAAATATGTGTTATGGGAGATCATTGATGTAGATCAGGAAGAAGGTTGGGATAGATTTGAGCGAACTTAATTGTAAATTTTCCCACCCAATTATGTCGCAACATAACATAAGATTAACAAGGTTCAACGATGTGACCTTTGAGAACTCTACCAAACTCCTCCGCCAATTTTGGGTATAAACAGTTGAAATTTTTGATATAGCTTCCTTCGACATAACTCAATAACTTTATTTAAGCCTAAAACAATAAATATTAAGGGTAATAATAGGGGGTCAAAGTTTTAAAAAAATTAACCTCTACGGTCTCTACCTAATTACTCAGAAAATTTCTTGTCTAAACATTTAAAATTTTACATAAACTGTATTCAGAGATAGGGCAAGTCTTTAATCGGTTTGGGTCGAAAATTTGAGTTACCAATATATAAATGTATGTATGCATGTATTGTTGTCAGATCATGTCATATGCTACTGGTACCATGCAACCCGGTACTACCTGTCTCATGGCCGGGTCACCGGCGACTAAACTGGTTCACCCACCAGACTTGTTTGGTGAGGAGGGCGGCTAGTCTCCATGAAGGATTAAAAACGAGACCTTTCAAAGGGCGAATGAACCCTTTTTTCAGGGTCAACGAGCAACTAGCACCGTGCGTGTTTGTGTGTGTGTATGTGTGTGCTGAGATGGAGAGGGCTCCCGTAAGCCGTGGTGAAGGCAACATTTCTAGGAGAAGGAAATATCTGATTTAGAAACATAAAGCGGGAGACCAGTGCCGCATTAACCTGGTCTGCAGTTTAACTTGTTGCTGGCTATCTTGCTCTTGCTTGTTGCTGGATCTCAATATTTTTATCCGGGAGAGAGACAGCTGTCGTACAAAGCTAAGAGTCTGTAACATCATATTTGTATAGATACTCCCGCAGGCATTTGTCTATAAAAATGGTCCTGTGGCGATGGAAGTCATTTTTGGGCTCATGCACTTTAAGTGTCTGAGGGAGTGGCACTCGTCTGAAAAGACGTTGCAATCAATCATCATGTATGTATGTATGTATGTATGTATGTATGTCTGCCTAAAACGTTTAACAGAGGCGACGGATTTTTACAAGACCAGTATCGTTTTGATGTTCGACCTTTCAGACGACAAATATCGAAAAATTAACTTAAAACATAAACATCTTCACCTTCAACTGGGAACTTTTCTACACGGAGGGGCCGCTTTTTTCACCGATATTTTCGAAAGTAATCTTCTCCTTTCGATTGTCTAACCTTAATTGAAACGTTCATCACTGCCGGTTTAGCGGTAGTCGTAACATCAAAGACGTCAGGTTTTCCCCGTTCTTTTCCTCCTTTGCGGTACGGGTTCGTGCCTGCCTTCCTACTAGCACTTTATTTTTTTTTTGCTCAACATACTCCTCAAAACACCCGGGCACCCATGCTAGTATATATATATATATATATATATATATATATATATATATATATATATATATATATATATATATATATATATATATATATATATATATTGATTCGATTGTAATCTTCCATATACAATAGCAAGATTATTATGACACAGTAACACAATTTTTAATCATAATTTTATTATCAGTTTTCAATACATATTGGTGCAAACAAGCATACGGCATGGAGTTTTATTTCGTGCATGTGATCTTTATACTGATAACAATATTTTCATATAAAAGAAAAAATGGTAAAAAAACATGTAATAGCAAAAACAATCGTTTTATCTTGAGAACAAATTGTTCAAATGAAAAAAAATCTCTTGTTTTGTTGCTCATCGATAAGTAGCTAGTTATAAATCGGTGTCTTAGATTATTTTTTAGAATAAAAAATAGCAACCTCAAGACTTGCACACACATATACACACATACACATATACGCATACACACACACTCACACACATATATATATATAAATATATATATATATATATTTATAAACATAAATGAATATATATATATATATATATAGTAATTTATAAAATATATATGGCGATTAAGCTACACTGAATATTCTGCGTTTCATCCAACTAAGCCTGACGAATCCTATAGTTGGATGAAACGCAGAATATTCAGTGTAGCTTAATCGCCATATATATTTTATAAATTACTAACTAGCTCTACCTACGTATTGAGCACTTTTGAAGTAAATACTTTAAGTTTACGCATAAATCTATACTTTCGTATATTAAATTTATGTGAATAAATGAAGTAGTTATATATATATATATATATATATATATATATATATATATATATATATATATATATATATATGGTGTCCAAAAAGTCACTGGATGGTTGTAAATCCTTGTCGTTTTACCATTAACGATTATTTTTTTCTTTATTTCAGATATATTATAGATAATATTTTGAAATTAATTATGGATAAGTATAGCATTAAAAACTATACGCAAGTTGTGAAATTGCTTTACCAAAATCAGAGGTCAATTGTTGTAGTCAAAGAACTTATCGACAGCATTTTCATGTAAAAGATAGTCCACGTCACAACCCAATTCGAAAGATTGTGTGCCGATCTGAAGACCACGCAGCTTTACTTGAGTATCCACGAGCAGGCAGATCTGGAAACGTCATCATAAATAAATAAAAGGAAACGAGTGCGAGAAAGACAGGAAATTCTATGACGTTCCACTCAATATTCTGCACGGTTTAAAACTCTTTCCTTATAGAATGCAGCTTGTCCAACACTTGAAGCCTGCAGATTTCCAAACAAGAGTTCAATATGTAGTTAAAATGCCAGAACTTGACTGAAATGACCCTAAATATATCCCTAAAATGAAATTAAAAATAAAAGCAAAGGACAGTTATTTAATCAGTGACTAAAAGCTTAGACTTAACAAGAAATTATTAAATCCCATCAAAACCCCTTCTTCGTAACCAAACATCTGCACCAACTCTTTAATAAAAACTAGTTTTTTTTCTTTTTGTTTTTTACATAGGCATCACCACTTATCAATGCCGATAGGCCACTCAATGATAAGGGTTAAAGAGTGTAGAGTAGTCAAAAGGGCAATATAGTAATGGAAGTTCGGTAAATTTGTAAACAAGTGGAACGGCTCATCAGAAACTTGTTCACATTGGACTTGAAGACAACCATATTATAGACAGCTGGAAAGCAGGCGGTCAGTTCTAAGAAAGAAGCTTTGATCATGGAATCTATGTTTAGGTTTACGCACAGATAAAGAGTGGGGAAATTTATTGATAATGTTTTCAGCTAGTCTAGTGTTCATTGTGAAAGTTTGGCGAGGGAGGACCATGGATTGAAGCTCAGTCGAACACTTTCCATGAAAATAAGGATAAAGCAGATACAAACTCGCAACATCTCTTCTGTGAGATAGAGATTACAGCGAAGAGAAAAGGACATCTCCCACCAGGCCGCGAAGTCTATCAAGGCAGGACAAGTCTTTTCTAGCAGCTCCTGCCCAGATGTGGCAGCAGTATTCCATCCTTGGACGTACCTGGCTCTTATATAGATAGAGAATTGCATCAGCAGTGAGATATCTACTGGATCGATAGAAGGATCCCACCATTTTCCAGCGGCCTTGGCAACAGATTTGATGTACGTATTCCATTTAAGATCAGGAGTAAAGGTCAAACCCAGAAGCCTGTCAAAACTTGAGGCCTCCCCAAGACGAGAGCCATTCATTTTAATTGATGCCAGATGGAGATCAGAACATTGATGATGTAAAGATAGAAGCTTGGTTTTAAATGCATTAAAAGTAACCAGCCACTCCTTTCTCCGTTGTACAACGTGATCAAGATTAGAGGAGAAAGAATCGGAGAGAACTTGATCGTTTACTGTCTTAGATGTGCTACCATAGATGGTTGTGTCGTCAGCAAAAATGTCTACAAATGATGTAAGGATATGATTTGGAAGATCATTAATATAGATCAGGAAAAGAATTGGGCCCAGGATGGATCCCTGAGGGACTCCAGCATTTATACCGTGAGCTTCTGATTTTTGCCCATCAACTACTACTCTTATGAACCTATCAGAGAGAAATAATTCAATAATTGAGAAGACATTTCCAGCTATACCATAGCTGGAGATTTGTGAAGTAAACCTTTATGGCATACCCTATCAAAGGCCTTTGATATGTCAAGAGCAATTGCCCTAGAAAGGTTGCCTCTGTCGAGAGATTCGCTAATCCTATGAGATATAACTGTATTACGTTGGAAGCAGTGGAAAAAGTGATTTCTGTGCGCAATAGCAACAGCACATTCTGGAGAAAACCATGGCTGGCTGTTAGGTTTTTGCTGGAACGTTTTCGAGGGTATGAAATTAGTTTTAAACTTTCTTATACTAGCAGCATATATAGAGATATAGTAACAAAATGCTTATCAATACGGATTGATAATAATAATTTACACCAATATAAAATCTAAACCTAACAATAAAAACATAAATATCACCATTAAAAATAGAGAAAAATTATAACAGTAGAACCGATACATTTTTCCACTACAAGAGCTATGCCTAGAAATAATCACAATATTTGCTAAGAAATTACGGAATAGCCAGAAGTATTACATACGAGGTGTCTTAAATAATACCTTTTTGTTATAGGAACATTTATTGATTGTACATAATGAAACTTTAATCCCTTCGAAGTAATCTCCTCCGGCTACAACGCACTTGTACCGTTCTAACAACTTCTGAAAGGCCCCCAAAAGTCTACGTGTGTCAGTGTGTCATCTCCTCAATAGCTTGATCACATAACCACACACTCTACTTTTTTTTTTTCTTGAGACTAATGAAGAACAAAAAGTCATAGAGAGTAAAGTATGGACTATATGAATGGTGAACAAGAGTACTGATGCCCGTCATTAGTCAGATCTGTGACAAGGATGAAGCACATTTGGGACAAACTTCATGCAAATCTTCCGCATTATTAGTTCCTTGCGAATAATTGCGCGTCATAGTTCCGTAAAAGACATCAACATCTGCACGTATTATCTCTGTAGACATACGACAGTCCTTATCGATGAAGTTTTTATTCAGTCAATAAACTCTGGTGTTCTGACTTCTTACTCTTCCCACACCTCTCATAATCTCTCACAGTGCCCTTTCCTTCCATGCATATTCTATGCCACTCAAAAACTGATGCGCGATTCATTCCAGATGGTTTAAAAGTAGTCAGAAGCATTTTATACGTTTCTGTAGATTTTTTTCTCGTTAAAAAAATTATTGCATATCGTTTTTCTTCTAAGTGTCCTCATGGTCAGATAGGGTTTTTGAAATTCACTAGCTCTTACAATCAGGTTCTGAAGGGTGCATTCCAATCCCTGTTGTAGCTGTTTACTTGAACTTAAAACCATAAAACGTTGTCAATCATCTCATAAGATTTATAGCAATAGCATATTGAATTTTCAATACTAAATGCGTGTATGAAAAAGTCTGGACACTTATTAGAGTATTACTGCTGGACTGTAAAACAAGATATCACGATCATAAAAGACTTTAACTAACAAAAAAAACGCCGAATAAAAGCAAACAACACTTGCGGCACGTTACTAAATTACAAGGAAAGCCTATGGTTAAGTAAAAAGTATGGCAATATAAAAATCAATACAACACATGTAGATCACGTCTTACTTAAAAAAAATTATATTCTATTAGGTAGGCATTCAAACCGTTTTGACCAGCAAGGCTTCCTGCTGAAACCCGTAGCTACCACATAATAAAAAAAATTAATTCAGCTCTCTTTCGCCCCTACTGATGCAATTTTCAACCATCGTAGGTGGTTGGGTCACATTCACCACCTAAGCCCAACCAACTTCCAAAGAAAATGAGTCCAACGCGTCTACTCGACTCTCGTTTGTTCTCGGTCCATCCGCCATAAATCTTGTGCCTTATAAAGTGACTAGCAGACAATCTGCAAGGATTTCTTATCGCTCAGCTTGTTTGTACAGGATATTTCGTCGACTACCAATCCACCTGCAAAAGAATCGTGTTAATGCAATATGCACTAATCATGCAACAGTTCTATATTCCATGAAAGAAAGGGTTATATATGTTCTTGTCTAATTCATTATAAAAGTAAACGTTCAGTTTTAATCAAGGGCGATTACGCGCATTATACTTATTTTTTTTCAAAGATTATCTCTCCTTGGAACATTGCCTAGTTTGGTGTGGATTAAACGTTTAGTTCAATAATAGTTGGTCAAAAAGTTCTTATAATACAATTATTTAGTTCCTGCCCCTGAAAAAATGGCATCCGTCTATCAACATTCTTTTTTTATCGATTACCTCCCCTTAAACCGTTGTCGTTTCTGTGGTCAGCGTTTTTATTTTCCCCTAAGGCCGATCTTCCATTTAATTTTCCGGATTAAAAACTACACATACAATTAACCTATGCAAGGACGCCAATTCGCCTTTTTTAAATTTTATTATCCAGTTTTTTTCATTGTCTCATCTTAGACTATTGGCTCCTCTGGGGTCAACATCCAACTATGGCAATCTCTTGGTTTCTTCTCTTATCACAGAAATCACAAAGAAAATCAAAGTCAATTTTATTTGTTCTGTTAATTCATCTCCTGAATCCTAGATCTTGGATCTTGGAATCTACATCTGCCCTGGATGGTTCATCTCGGCTTGGGGGGAGTTTTGTCGAGGCACCCTCGTCATCGGTGCAGGCACCCAGAAACGTTTCTTACTGTCAAGCCTTCTCACTCGCTTTCTCACACACACCCCATCGCCGCTACCAACATCGCAATCGAAACCGTCATCATGCCTATCCAATTCTCCACCACTATTTCCCTATAAAAGCTCACCCTGACCCATTAACATCTTTACTTTCTAACCTCGTCTGCAATTCTCTCTATTTTACTCGGTACATTCTCTTAAACATTCTTGACTTCAGATCTTTGTTCAATGTTCCAGCTCTAATCAGTAACTTACGTGCAACCTCGCCCCGGTCTGGTCAGAGGGCTTGGAACACAGCCAAGAGTTGGCTCTTATTGTCCAGTGGAGAT